>NW_027328740.1:22599265-22900187 GCF_048564905.1 Vicugna pacos
TATTAGTAATGTGGCAATATACCATGACTTTAAGTTTGTTTGCTGCAGGGTTGACATTGTGTGTGTGTGTGTGTGCAGTTGCATGTGCGTGTTAGACTGTGTCTGTGTCGGTGACTTTGTGTGTCTATCTGTGTGTGTGCATGCCCTATAATGTTACTGTGATTTGTCATGGTCTTGATAAGTTATTTCTCTGATGACATTAAATAACAGATTTTGAGTTGGAGTCCTTGTTTTTGTTTTCTGGTTGTTTGCAATATTGCACAGATTTTGTTTTACTTACCTGAGCTACCTGTGATAATATTTCAAACTGGCACTTTCCAGTCACTATTTTCTGGATAAAGATATGTTTTCATTGTCACTTCTTAGACTTCTCTGGTAGCTAATGCCACTCTTGTCACTGGGACTGTGAACCCTTCCTTTTGTTTGATATCCCTTGAAACTCAGTGTACTCAGTGAGGAAACATGTAAAGACAGGTGGGTGTTTGGAATCAGGCAAGTGCCTTTGCCATGTCCAGTATTGCAAGGTAACATGTCTCCACCACTGTGAATGGGGAGTAGGGACAGTGTCATGAATGTCTGAGCGTCTGAAGGATGGAAATTCTGTCTCCATTGTGGGTCCCTCCTAATTACATGTGACCATGAGCACTGGTGAAGTTGGAGGTCGAATCTGTGCGAACCACTGTGACTCTGTTTCTACTGGGTTCTCTGAACTTGTGGACTAAGATATCTTAGTCAGTGGGCCTTGGTTGCAGACACCAAATCTGCTCTTCCCTTAGTTCAGCCTCATTTGTGTATTTTAGTCCATCAAACTTTACCTGTTCACATGCGTTCTGGATTATTGCTTTGTGTTGTAGTTATTTTTCTTCAGATGTGAATGCTTTACTGACTGTAGATGTAAGGGGAGAGACAAAAATAATTTAAACTTATGTCACTTTTAAAAGTATATACTTTTTCAAATGAAAGTTTAAATTCTACTAAGGACATTATAAGAACAGTAAAGAAAGTGAACAAATCACATCCCTTAATATCATAGTACTACAAAATATTTTGTTTTTCCTGGGTTTTTTCTTCAATGTTTTTTACACCCACATACACATTTTACTATAATATATCCATATAACATCTTTAAAATCAATTAAATTATTAAAATATTTCTCTGTGCTGTAAATATAGCCCTTTTGGTTTTCTAATTTATTACCAGTAGCTTGCACATTTCTGTCTTCTCCATCGTTCTTCCCTGTCCCCACAGGAAACCACTACTTGGTACACTACACATATATACGTGATTCTGTTCCTGTTTTTTTATGATTACTTCTCTTATATCTTTATTTTCCTCATTTAAGTGACAACATAGTGTGTTTTTCTCTGTATGACTATTTTACTATGTGCAACAATCTCTGGGTCCACTCACATATTTCCAAATTGCAGAGTTTTATTTTTTAATATGACAATGACTTAGTATTTATTATGTTATCTATATCTCACATCTACTTGAGCCAATCATCTGTTGATAGGCAGTTGAGTTGTGCTTCTATCCTTGGCTACTATAAATGATGATGTTAAGAACACTGTAGGTAATTTATCCTTTAAAGTTAATGTTTTCATTTTTATCAGATTTATAACAAAAACTGGAATTGTGGCTACATATAATGTTTCTATTTCTAGTTTCCTTAGCACTGTCCACACTTTTATAATAGTGGATGCATCAATTTATATTTCCACCAACAGTGCACCTGGGTTCCCTCTTATTGATATTCTTATTAATATTTGTCATTTGTAGAGTTTTTATTAAAAGCCGTTTTGGTTGTTGTGAGATTATGTTTCATTCTGGTATTGATTTTTAATTTCCTAATGAATAGCAACAATATGTTTCTTTTTATGTGCATGAAAATCATCCACATGTCTGTTTTTGAAAAGTTTCCATGAAGATCCTTCAACTGATTTAAGTTGGGGCCTTTGTTTATTAAATATTTTGTCTAATATGCTATATATATATTATGAATATTAACATCTTGTTGGTCTCATTGTCTGAAATTTTTCCTTCTATTCTGTCTGATATTATGTCTTGTTGAAGGTTTCCTTTGCTCTGGAAAAGGTTTTGCACATCACATATATACAAGAATTAGAATCCCTGTGTCGCATAATACCTCTATTTTTTCCTCAGTAAACTAAAAACTGTAATTGTTAATTTTCCTTTATGCTTGAAATTTGAAGACAAATCAAAAATAAACATTGTTATGATTTATCTCAGAGTCACTTCTGCTCCTGTTCTTGGTCAGAAATTGTATAAATTTGTGTTTACATTTGGGAAATTAATCCATTTTTACCTCATTTTTTATACTTTGGAAGGAAGTGCTCTTACATCTTCATTTTACATGTACTGTCTACTTTTCTCAGAACTACTTGTTGAAGAGACTGCCTTTTTTCCATTGTATACTCTTGCCTCCTTCATTGTAGACTAATTGACCTTAGGTGTGCGGGTTTATTTTTGGACTCTTTATTTTGTTCTACTGATCTATGTGTTTCTTTAAGTACCATATTTTGATGTATTGATTGCTGTAGCTTTGTAGTATGTTATAAAGTCAGGGAGGGTAATGCCCACAGTTTTGTTCATTTTTCGAAATACTTTTAGAAAATTTGGGTCTTTCAGATTTATGTATAAATTTTAGTATTATTCTCCTTGTTTTTTGAAGAAACTTATGGATTCTGTGAGAATGAAAATTTGCTAAAAGAAAAAACCTGAGAAAAATACTAAAGTGTGGAGGATAAATCATGCAATATTAACAACAAATGGATTGCTGAATATTTGAAAGAAAAAATATATATAAAACATGACAACCAAAACAAAATCCATGGGGTATAGCACAAGCAGTATTAATAGAGATGCTTATAGCAAAATAATCCCACTTATACAAATAGGAAATATCTCTCTCTTATAAAATATAGTTACCAGCAAATGTTGTAGCAAAATAATAAACAAACTTTTTGCTAGAAGGAAAGACACCTGAAAGGACAGAACATAATTAAATAAAATAAAGATTAAAATAGAAACATATAATCAAACTAAATAATGCCTTTTGAAAGATAAACAAAGTTGATAAACTTTAACCAGACACAAGAGCAAAAAAGATAGTTACAGATTAATAAGCTCAGAGATGAATGAGAAGTTACATCTTATTTCAAAGAAATACAAAGCATCATAAGATGATACAACAAATTATATGCCAATAAAATGGAAAGCCTAGAAGAAATGGACAATTTCTTAGAAAGAACTAATCTCCAGAATGGAATGAGAAAGAAAATATGAACAGATTATCACTAATGAAATTGAATATGTAATTAAACCAAATCTTCCAAGAAACAAAATTACAGGCCTACACAGATTCTCAGGTGATTTCTGCCAAACATTTTGAGAAGAGGTTTCACCTATACTTCACAGAGTATTCCAAAAATTTCGAGAGGAAGGAAGGCTTTCTACCCCACATTTCTGTATCACACCACTAGTAAAACTGGAACAAATACCTCAAAAAATTAGAGATTAAATACTACTGATAAGCATAGATGCAAAATCATCACTAAATTGTTAGCAAATCAAACAATACTTTCAGAGGATTATACATTATGAATAAGTCCATTTTTTTCTAGGGATGCAAAATTGATTCAATACCCACAAATTAATCAGTATGATACACCACACTAACAACCTGAAGAATAAAAATTATATGGTCACATCAATAGAGTCATAAAATGTTTTGAAAAATTTGGTATCTTTTTAAGAATATATTTCTCCTCAAAGTGGGTATAAAGAAACATACCTCAACATAGTTAATGTCATATATGACAAGAACTCAGCTAACATGACACTCACTGATTAAAAGCTGAAAGCATCCCCAATAAGAGAAGGAAGAAGACAAGAATGCTCACTCTTACCACTTTTATTCAGTATAGTACTGGAAATTCTAGCCATAGCTATCCAAAATAAAAGTAAATAAAATATAACTAATTAAGAAAAGGAGTAAAAGTATCTGTTTGCAGATGAAATACTTTAAACAGAAATCCTAAAAATGGTGCCACAAAATTTCTAGGAGTTATCAATGCATTTGGTAAAATTTCCGAATGTAAAATTAACATACAGAAAACTTGCATTTCTACACACTAACAACAAGCTAATAGATAGAGAAAGTGAGAGAAATATCACTTTTACAGCTGGATTACAAAAAACAAAAAAAATCAAGAAATGTATCCAACCAAGGAGTTAAAAGACCTGTTCTCAGATAACTGTATAATATTTACAAAAGAAATTGAAGATAATGCAAACAGATGAAAGGATATACTGTGTTGGTAGATGAGGAAATAAATTCTTTAAATGACAGTACTAGCCAAGAAAATAAACAAATTAAATTCAGTGCCTATCAAAATACCAAGGGTATTTTCAGAATTTACAATAAATAAATCTAAAATTTACATGTAAACACAAAATAGTTGAAATCAATTAAAAAAAGAAAGAAAAGAAAACAAACAAACTAAAAACACAAACGCTTTGACAAAGAACTAAGAGGGTGTATCACTGTCCCTCATTTTAAACTACAATTAAAAGCTACAGAATTAAAAGAATATGGTAGTGGCACAGAACAAACAGAATAATGGAACACAAAGAATGCTTCAAAATGAAATCAGACACTTATGGTCATTTATCCCATTACAAAAATTGAATATACAGTGGGGGAAAGGCAATCAACAGGCATATGAAACTGATCAACATCACTAACCATCAGAAAAATGCAAGTCCAGAACACAATGAGATTTTATGTCACTCCTGTCAGAATGACTATTATCAAAAAGATAACAAACATAAGTGTTCATGAGGATGTAAGAAAAACAACCATGATGCACTGCTGGAGTGAATGTAAATATGTGCTGCCACTGTGGAAAAAAACATGGAGATATATCTGAAAATTAAAAATGAAATATATTCCAACATTTCCATATCTGGATAATTATTCCAAGAAAATGATAACACTAATTAGAAAAGATAAATTCAAACCTATATTTACTGCAACATTATTCACAATAGACAGGATATAGAAGCATATTTATTGCTCATCAATAGATGATTGATAAAGAGATGTGTGTTTATAGTATATATATCTACCCAACTTAAATGCAGATTTATCAATATTTATATATACATACACACAATATATATTTATATGCACTATATATATATGCACACACACACATTAAAATACAATGAGTTATTACTCATCTCTAAAACGAATAATTTCTTGTCATTTGCAACAAATTCGTAGATCAAGAGGGTAATATGCTAAGTGAAATAAGTCAGAAACAGAATGACAAATGCTGAATGATTTTACTCATATGTGGAATTCAAAACAAATTAACATAACAACACAGAAAAGGAGTTATAGTTATAGAAAGCAACAGGTTGTTCATAAGAAGGAGGGAAATGGGGTAAGGAAAAGAAAAAGTTGAGGGAAATTAAGAGAGAAAATTTTCCAATTGCAAATTAAATGAGTCAGGGACAAGAAATATACTGTATGGGTATTAGTAAATAACAATAAAATGTCTTTACATAGCAACAAGTCATAACTAGGTATATTCTGGTGAGCAGCTTGAAATGTATTAAAAACTGCAAACAGTATGTTGTGTAAGAGAAACCAACACAGTGTTTAGATTAAAGTACACTTCAAAAACAAGGAAACATTTTTATAGAAAAAAATTAGACTTGCAGTCAACAGAGGCAGAGGTTGGGAAAGGAGAATTTGATTAATGCACTCAAAATCTACAAACCTCCAGCCATAAAATAAACGTGTTGTAAGGATGTCCCATAGTAAAATGAAAATTACAACTAATAGTGCTTTATGTGCTAAATGAATGTTGTTAAGAGAGTAGACCATAATGTTTCTCATCACAACCAAAAAACAAGTTGTATTTCTTTCAAATTGTATCTAAAAGAGATAATGAATTCTCCCTAAAGTTGCTATGATATTTATTTCATGATACTTGTAAATCAAATCACTATCTTGTGCACCTAAACTTACACAAAGTTTTATGCCAATTATATCTCAAAAAAAGTGGAAGAAAAAATGGAAAACCAATGGTCATTTTTTCCCATGACATTTCTCATGATTGTTTTTGCAGCAAGAAATCTTGAGTCATGATATACTTATCCTAGGTAAAAATACTAATAAATAAGTGATTCTAATAAATTATACATAAAGATACTAATAAAATTAGTGTTTTGTCATGCCTTAAACTTTCTTCATGTTAAAAGCCCACTGCTTCTGTAGGCAACAAAATATCACTCTGTATATTCATCTAAGATTAGAGAATGGAAACAAATGGTAACCCTGGCTGCTTTTGCTGTGAGTGATAAAGTTCACTGTCTCTGACCGAAAGTCTCATCTCCATGACAGCATCTGTAATAAAGGAACCTGCTGGGTTGCTAAAAATCTCAGCATGGTAAAATCTCAGAACTCCTACAATTCTTAACTGTTTTGCAATGGGAATGCAATACTGACTAAGACTTGATTTTGGATAACAATGTGGTGTTTTCTCATGGTTGCAAAAGGGGATGTGAGGATAATCCCTGTGATCCACAACAAACATTTTCGCTCAAGTGCTGGGCAAAGAACTGTAAAGGTTCTGCATTATTAGGACTGAGGACTGCTTTCAAAATGATGACTACACTCACTCTATTCCAGGTAGTCCAAGGAAAGAAAGGTTATTGCAATTTCTAGTTGAACGGGAATAAGTCAGTGGCTCAGTTGCTATAAATAAGACAACGGCTGTTCAAAGCCATAATAAATTGTGTCAACAATGAGAATAAGACGAAAAAAATTAGACATAAGCTTAAATTAAAAAGGAGACACAGTCCTGTGCTGGGCTCTGGGGACAGGAAAATGTATATACCTCAGTCCAATTCAAGGGTTCATTATAATGGCCCTAATATCAGCTTGGGATTCAATGAACAGGTAACAATTAGTATACTGGGAGAAATAAAAACTACCTATCCCTGATTGGAAGAAAATCTGGTGGCTCAATGAAACTCTAAACTCACAGAGATTCTGCTAGATGCAGAGGAATAATTCACTGATGACTCAAATAAGACAAACAGTTGCTGCTTAACAATCCATTTTCACACACACACACACAATGGTAGACATATTTGTTGTACTTAGTGGGAAGAATTCAGTGGGCAGGTCTCAGATAATAGTTTTCAAACACCAGACTACTTTTCTACTTTTGCCAATAGTCTAGCTTTTGCAAGGTAGAATACTACAGATGGACAAATAAACAATATTCTTATTTAGGATTTCTAATTTTGAAAGTAAACTGTAGCTTTTCACTTTTCATTATAGAACCTTGTTAATATGATCGTGGTAAGAACCACTGTCTGATAAGAGAGCTGGAAACTAGCTGCTGAACCAGCCCATCTGAACCCCAGACTGCTAATGTAAGCAAAAACATAGCCACCATCAGAGTTGAGCTCAGAAACTTAAAAGCTTGAAATTTCTGTTGTAGGAAAAACCACTGCTGTCCAGACAAAGTTCTCCTGCTGCAAGTGGGTTATTTCCTTCTCTTGGTAAATTTCATATTGGTGGGATGTTGCTACAGCTTACCCTGGCCCATTTGCCTTTTCTCCAGATTATCAAAGGCTTTCTTCACAACTGGTGACGCATTTTCAGGACTGAATCTTGCCATTTCAGTCTTATCAGCTGACACTGACTGCATGATTGTGAGCAGAAGCCTTAGGCTCCCTGAACTTGCCTACAATTTTTCCAGCATTTCAGGGCATTTCACATTCTGAAAATGCTTCACCTTTAATTTTAAAATAATGGGAAAAAGTCAGAGTCTTCCATGAATATTTTATATTTCTAATATCTGCAGAAATTTGGTGTTCTTGCAGTTAGATAAATCTTTAATTCCACTACCCACACTTCCTCCTACTCCACACATTTTAGATTGCAATTGGGTTACTGAATATGACCACTCCAACCAACGGGCTAGTACCTCTAAGATGCTTCCTGTGTGAAAGTTAGAAGGGGCACAATTTATGTGGGGTGTATAAACCTACATTAAATGTTTGCAATGGCACTGTCTCTTCTGGACAAAGCTCTGATTCTAAGAAGTAAATTTATTAGAAGTCAGTATAGTTATTGGTAAGGGGAAGAGAATCAGCTATTTTGGGGTGGGTGGGTGATGAAGAGACAGGAAAAATTCCAGCAAATGGGAATGGAATGCTTTAGGCCTCTGGAGGCATGAATTAAGAAGAAAATAATACTTTTTCTCCTGTACCTACCTCCACTTACTCTCTTGAGTTACTAGTCCTTGGACTATGAAAAGAACTAGTTTGTGGTGAAGAGTAAAGACCATAACGAAATAGTTTGAAAACCATGAGAGTTTTGTTGTTTCAGGAAAGTAGATTTTGCTTAAAGTCAACATGTATTTTTCGTTCACTAAATAGTAAAATTCATCCTTTGGCATGTGCTTTGCTTACTTTGCTGGTATACAAATTAGACAAGGAAAGTGGGATAGACAGAAAACATCTGGAGGAGGTGGTTTCTGTGCTGAGACTGGAAAAGTGTAAGTAGATAAAAGGAGGACACACAACTTCCAAGGATGAGCTGGAGCAAAAGTGGTGAGGTTGGAGCTAAAATAGTTGACAAGCATTTGCCTGGATGTATCTCCAGATACAGTGAAACATTAAGATATGCCAAGGTAGTCAGATGCCAATTTATAAAGAACTGACTAAACTAAGTTGAGTTTGTGGGCTTAGAGTTGGAAAGGCATTAAGTGCCACCCTGAGGATGTAAGCTGGCCTTTGGCTGGAACAGAAAAGCAATATAAATTATTGACTAGAAAATATAGTGTAAAATCTTGAGGGCAGGGAATGAAAGAACCCATTCGAATGCTTTGAGAACAGCGCAAAGAAGACCATTGATAAAATTACTTCTTAAATTCTACCACGTGCTGAATGTGCCATCTGAGACTACATCATGTGACCTTTATGATTCCAGGGATGACATAATAGAGACCATGATCCCTGGGCCGGTACCTGCATTTATCTCCTGTTCCAACCTATCCTAACTTAACACTTTTAATACTTTCCAGTATGAACCAGAAACCATTTAGTACTTTTCCCACTCTCCATGTTTTAGTCTTATTCCAAATTCTTCCATTTTCTCTTCTTCCTTACAAGAAATTATTTAAATTTACTCCCATATTGTTTCATCAAATGATCATATCAAATATCTCTTTTTTCTTTAAATGGTAACTTACTCCCCATTTAACTCTTAATTCTATTAAAAAATAAAAGGAAAATACAGCTACACATCTATGTTTATCATTCAAACAAGAAATTGGCAGATATTTGTCGACATTTTTCAACATCATTTTAATCTTTGTTATCCTGTATAATATGGTAATCCTGTGGTAGATCAGTTGTAATTAGGATGACGTTCATAAGCTGAAGATGGCTGATGAGTTGGCCTTGAAAGAGAGGTAGCTGATGTATCAGCTATCACTGGCACTAGAATCCGTGGGTTGCTCCCAGGTTGAAGTTTATAAAAACGACCTTCATTGGCAGATATGTTGTGATATGTATTTGGAAAAGTATAAGGCTCCACCATCAGTCCAAAATAATTGCTCTGTATGGGAGACAATATGCTGTACAGAGAAGTAGAATATTTAGTTGTAATGAAGTTCACAACACGGCCATTTGCTTCAGTTTAGCTGCATTGATAGTGCCAGTGGACAGTGGTCAACTCATTTAAAATAGCACGTTGATCCACTGCAATTTGTTCTGTTGGTATAACTGACCTTGATGATGGAGGAGAAAAATCACCTCTGATAAGGTTAGTTTTATCACCAATTACCTATTATGATAGAACTGCAGCTACAACGAAAGGTGAAAATTTTTAGTAATATTTTAAATCAAAATACAAGCCAAAAATTAGCCTAACCTGTAAATCCTCAGATTTCACGTTTACAATGCAAAGATAATATCATCAAAATATGAACATTGCTGACGATATTTTTAAGTTTCTTGTTTGGAAACTACACATTTAAATAGTATAGTCATCAAATTTAAGAAGGTAGTATTTGCAGTAATGGTTTATGCCACGTTTTAAAAGCAGCATTAATACCTTTATTTTGATTTCTGTTAAGATTCAGAGTTTCAAGCAAAGTTTCTCATAATTTTGACTTCTTAAGGTACTGTCCTCATTTTTTAGAAAAAATAAAGTATTTTAGACTTAGTAGTTTAATACAATTTTCAAAATCTATCTTAACATTTATATTACCATAGGATGATATACAGAATAAAATTTTATATATAAGTTACCAAGTGGTATCTAAAATTTCTGTATACCTTTCTTAAAACAGAGACTTCTTTTTCTTCTGCCAGAAAGTCAACTAGACAAACAGATCTTTGAAAATTCTGCCACTCTTTACTAAACCCATAAAGCTTAAGCTCTCTAACTAAACTTTTCGTACTTCCAATTTGAAATATTCTGAAAGGGGGCTTTCTTTCCAAAACTTCCTTCTTAAAGACATCTTCATCAATCACTATGGAAGGTCCATTATCACCCCACCAGATGGATTTAAGTTCGTCACTCGCACCTTTTTTCCAGAGTTTTCTTGGAAATGTCAGAGAACGAAAATCATTATCTTCATCTGGTTCAGAGACACAATGTGTGTAACATGGTCTTTCAATCAAGGATCTTTCAGACAAATACTGAACAGCATTTTCTTCAATCATAGTCTTCAAGTCCAAGTCCACAAGGAATGTTTGATTACACAATAGAGATCTACCGGGGTTTCCTGAACCAATTGGTCCATCTTTAAGAGACACAACTTGAATTTCTGAAGAAAAATATGCCATCTAAAGTAACTTTATCTACAGCTACCTTTTTATTCTGCATGATTTTGAGCACTGCATCTTCAAATGCTGCTTTGGTAGGCCTGCACAGATAAACTGCTAGGCCATCACAATGGTTCTCAACCTGAGTAGCTGTGACATCACAAAACGACTGGTCTCCTAGCAACTCAAATGTAATGTTCAGTCAGTGTTTACTTCTCATTTATCCAGTTAAAATGAAACATGTAGGATGTTTATTTTTATAGTGTGATCTGCAAATATTATCCACACAAAATCTTTTTAATAATTTAATTTTGGGGTCTATGAAATAAAACCAATATCCATCCTTTTGTACATAAATTTACACCAGATTGGGGAACAGAGTATAAATAATGCAGAAAATATATAAAATAATTTTAAATTTTGGAATTTACAGTGAAAACTGTTTAAAACCTCTACATAAAATTTATAACACTTTCATGGTCAGTTGTAATTAGGGTGAAAAATAATTTGATTTGGAAATGGAAGTATGTATTTATCTGTGTACTTTACAATAAATAACTCTATATTCAAAATATTAGCAGAATAAATATCTGTTTATTTGGTATGTTTATAAATAAATGGTAAATATTTATGAAATAAAATTAGGTTAAAATAAGCAATCAAATTTAAGAAATCCCAAAGGGGGGAAATTTTGTTTTAAATTTCATTTCATTGCTATAAGTAAAACAAATGTAATTTAATATTCTACTTTAAATTACAAAAGAGAACATATTATTGTATATTTACAAATGTTTATGTTTGCCATTCTTTCACTCAGAGGTTTTTCAGTCGCTAGAAGAAATAAATTTTTTGTCATGTTTATTATCCATACTCTTGTGGGTTCTGTTATGTGTTCCAAAATGATGTTGATAAATACATTTATGCACAAGATCCTTGGTTCAATAAGCAGTGCCTCCATTAAGGGGCAAAGAAATAAACAATCAAAAACAAAGAAACAACAGTATATGTGGTTTGGGGTGAAAAAGACCAGGCAATTCATTTTAGGTAGCAGTACATTTCTCAGTCCTGAAACAGTTGGCATTGTTAGTATAATACGGCATTTTAAGGCAAGTGTTTTGTTCACTAATTGTAAATAATAGCTATGTTCTGTATCAGTAAACTGAAGTAAATGCTTTCCTACAAAACTTTATATTTTTATTTAGTAATAAATTCCGTTAAACTGAAGCCAAATTCAAAATGAGTGATAAAATTTTTAAATAAATAAATGTACACTCAAGCTACAAAGAAAATTTTTCCTTCAGTATCTATAAATTCCATTCTAAATAAATATTAGCAACCTGAATTCATGGCATATTACAAGTATTATAAACTATAGTTAAGTTTTGTTTAGTCCTGATACATAAATATTATTTAACATACACAAATCAATATATGTGATATCATCCCTTAAAAAACAAAGAACTCAAAAATAACAATCTCAAAATATGTAGGAAAATTATTGACAGATCTGATCATAACTATTTTATAAAAATATTCTTTACAAATTTGCTCTACAAAGAATGTAACTAAACATAATAAAAGCCATATATGAAAAACCCATGACTAACATCAATTTCAATATTAGCATACAGGAATGTTTTACTCTGGTCCGGTAATAAGAAAAACTAGCTCACTTACACAAGTCCTAAATTACATTACTAGAAGTCCTAGCCAGAACAATCAGTCAAGAAAAATATAAAAGTCATCCTACTTGTAAAAAAGCAGTGAATTTTTACAGATTACATAATTATGCATAGATAGAAAACTCCATAGACACCTCCAGTGACTGTTAGAAATAACCAACAAACTCAGTAATCTTGCAGAATTCAAAATCAATAGACAAATATTCATTGCATTTTTGTATAGTAACAACACATTATCAGAAAGAGAAATTAGGAAAACAATTGTGTGTTAATTTATATCAAATAGAATAATATAGGAATACATTTGGTATGTGAAATAAAAGATCTTAACATAGATCTATAAATTTCAGGTGCAAGAAATAAAAGAAAACAAAATAAATAGAACGATATTCTTTGCTCATGGATTGTATACAATGTGAGGAAATATTCTAATCAATCTTTTACATGTTCAATCTCTCCAGCACTAATTATTGAGGAGAATGTCTTCATTTTGTACTCTTGCTTACTTTACCATGGGTTAATTTATCATAGGTGTGAGGAATTATATCTGGTTGCTCTATTCTCTTCTTTTGATTGGTGTCTGTTTTTGAGCCAGTAACATGTTGTTTTAATTACTAAAGCTTTGTAGGAGTGTTTAACATCAGAGAACTTTACACCATTAAATTTAATACTCTTATTCAAAATTATTTTGTCAACTCATGGTCTTTGTGATTATATATAAATTTTGAAATTATTTGATCTATTTAATGGAAAATTCTCATGGGTATTTTGACATGAATCACACTAAATGTAGATTCCTTTGGGTAGTATGGTTGTTTCAACCACATTGTTTCACATCGTTAACATAAGAGATCTTTTCATTTCTTTGGATAAGTTTTAATTTCTTCATCAATGTTTTCTGTTTTTTAATGTATAGGTTTTCACCTTATATATTAACTTCATTTCTAGGTGCTCTTTACATAAATATATATAATTATATATATAAAATTTGTAAAGAAGTTTCCTACACAAATACAGCAGGCAGAAGGCAGTGACAAGACATAGTCAAAGTCATCAATAAAATAAAACTGGGTTCTAAGATACTTTATCAAGCAAGGCTACCTTTGAGAATTGAAGGAGAGATAAATAACTTGCACACAAGCAAATACTAAAAGAATTTAGCAAGAGAAAAAGAAATAATGAAAGATCTACTCTAAATAAAATAGAAGCAGGACACTATAAAGAAGAGAAAGGCATAGTTAGAAAGGCAATAGATTCAATGACTTACAACAGAATAAATATTATGTTGTAAAACAGGACATTAAAATTTTTAAGGGTCACAGTGTGAAACAGGACAATACAGGGAGTTTTCTTCTTGTTTCTGTTCTCTGTAGGATGGATTTGAGTTTGTGTTCTTTTCAGCTAAAATAAACAGATATAGTACGGGTCAATATAAATACAAAACAATGTAACCATAAATCAAATACTAACAATGAAGTCACAAAGAAAAAAGAAACCAAAATAGTAAAAGAAAACTTATCAAGCCACAAGAAGAAAAAAAATTAACAAAAAGGAAATACCAAATCACCTGGGAAATGAAGTTCATAATGGAAATAAACACCAGTCTATCAATAATTATCACAAATGTTAATGGACTTAGTGCTTCAATAAAAAGATATATATTGTCAGATGGGATAATATAATAAGACCCTACATTATGAAGCATACAAGAGACCCACTTTAGTAAGAGGAACACACATCAATTGAAAATCAGAAGATGGAAAATTATATTCCATGCAAATGCACTTGACAGGAAAGCAGGACTAGCAGTACTGACTTCACACAAAATAGAATTTACAAGAAAGGCCATAGAGAAAGATAAACAAGGACATGACATAATGATTAAAGAAGCAATACAACGTGAGGATATTATACTCATTATGATATATGCACTCAATATAGGAGCACCTAAAAGAAAAGCAAATACTAATAGATAAAAAGAGAGAAATCCCTGGGAACACAATCACAGTAGGAGACTACAGCTTCCCATTACCACCACTGGACTGGTCTTTCACACAGAAAATTAATAAGGGAACAAAGATACTAAAAGTCATTATAAAATAATTAGAGATGGTTGACATTTTCAAAACAGTACTTCTCCCCAAAAGAGAATATACATTCTTTTCCTGTGCACATGGAACATTTTCTAGGAAAGATTATGAACTCAGACACTGAAGAAGCCTCAACAAATTTAAGAAGATAATAATAATTTCAAGCAGCTTTTCTGAGTATAATAGCATGAAACTAGAAATCAATCACGGAAAACCAGGGAGGAAAATAACAGCATCCAGATTAAAAACATGGTACTAAAACAAGGGGGGTAGGTGATGAAATAAAAGAGTAAATTAAAAGATATCTTGAGAAATATGACAAAACACTACACAATTTCTATGGAATACATTAACAGCACTCTTAAGAGGGAAGTTCAGAGTGACAAGACCCTCCTAAAAGTAGAAGAACAATTTGTAATAAATAATCTAATTTTCTATGTAAGCTAATCAAGAAAAGAAGAGCAAACAAAACCAAAAGTCAGCAGAAAGAAGGAAAAAATAAAGATGAAGGGAGGAAGAATAAAATAAAGTTAAAAAATAGAAAAAATCAATCAAACTCTTTTTTGAAATAGTAAACAAAATTGACAAATCTCTGGACAGGCTCACCAGCAAGAAAAGAGAGAGAACAAAAATAATATAAGAAATGAAAATGGAGAAACTACAAAGTGTACAACAAATTTACAATACATCATAAGGGAATACCATGAGCAACTGTATGGAAACAAACTGGATAACCAGGAAGAAATGGAGAAGTTTTTGGAAACATTCATCCCAGCAATATTGCATCAAGAAGAGATTAACCATTTGAACAGACAGATCACCAAAACTGGAATAGAATTATCAATTAAATAAAAAATCTCTGCAAACGAAATTCAGACCCAAATAGCTTCACTGAGGAAATTGACCAAACATAGAAGGAAAAATCCATACAATTCCAACTCAAAATCTTCCAAAAGATTGATATGGAGGAGTACTCCCAAACTCACACCATAAGGTCAAAATCAAACCGATAAGAAAACCAAAGACACTACCCCAAGAAGAATACTATAGGCCAATATCATTGATAAACATAGATGTAAATGTCCTTAACAAATTATTAACAAACAGAATCCAACAGGCATTTAAGAAAAAGATCATTCACCATGAACAAGTTGGGTTCATCCCAGGAACACAAGGATGGTTTAACATATGCAAATCAATTAATAAATTATGAAACACCATATCAAAAAAAGAGAAGACAAAAACGATATGATCATCTCAGTAGATGCAGAAAAAGCATTTGATATAATTTAACACCTATTTGCAATAAAAGTTCTTATCACAGTGGGCATAGAGGGACCATATTTCAACATAATGAAAACTATTTACCACAAACATATAGCCAGCAAAATACTCAATGGTGAAAAACTGGAAAACTTCCCACAAAAACCTGAGACAAGACAAGGATGCCCATTCTCACACTTTCAATTCAATATAGTCTTGGAATTCTTACCCACAACCGTCAGGCAAGAAAAAGAAATAAAAATTCAGACTGGAAAAGAAGAGGTAAAATTGTCACGATATGCAGACATGACACTATATATAGAAAATTGTAAAAGCTTCACAAAATATAACTTAGGCAATAAAAGGAAATGGGAAAGGTAGACAGAGTAATGTACAAAAACCATTTAGATTTCTTTACACTACCATTGAATCAACAGGAAAACAAAGTATAGAAACATCCCCTTTTATAACTTCACCCAAAACTATAAAATGTTTAATCAAAACTCTGACCAAGGAAGCAAATGACTTATACATAGAAAACAAGAAAACATTGATTAAGGTAATCAAGAAAGATCTGAAGAATTGAAAAGATACCCAATGGTCTAATAATTGAAGAAATACAATTGTTTAAATGGCCATACTGCCCAAGGCAATCCACAGACTTAATCGGAGTTCCTATCAAATTATGCAAAACATTTCTTTTTAGGAATGAAACAAATGATCATATGACTTATATATAATCAAAAAAAATCCATAATTTCCAAAACAATATTGAAGACAAAGAAATAGGCTGGAGGAATAACCCGCCTGGACTCCATACACTTTTGCAGAGCTACAATAATCAAAACGACATGATATTGGTACAGAAACAGGCATATGAACAAATGCAACAGAATAGAGAGCCTAGGAGTAAATCTACAGGCCTATGTTCAATTAATATTTGACAGAGTAGCCAAGAATATGACAGAGAAAATTCCATCTCTTCACCAACTGGTGTTGGGAAAACTGGATAGCAGCATCAGAGCAATGGAGTTGGAACACTCCTTCACTCCATACACAAGTATAAACTCAAAATGACTTGAAGACTTAAATGTAAGGCAAGACACAGTAAATCTCCTAGAAGAAAACATACGCAAAACACTCTGAGATGAATCTCAGCAATTATCTTCTAGAACAGCCTACCCAGGTAATGGATGTAAGAGCAAATTTAATAAATGGGACCTAATTAAACTTATAAGCTTTTGCACAGAAAAGTGAACCATAAACAAGTCAAAATGACAACCTACAGGATTAAAGAAAATATTTAGAAGTGATGCAACTGAAAAAGGCTAAATTTCTAAAATATAAAGAGTTCATACAACCTAATAATAATAAAAAAAAAACAAGAAACCCAATATGAAAATTTTCAAAAGCCCTAAGCAAGCAAATCTCCATTAGAGACATACAAATACCACATAGAAATATGAAAAAGAATATTGCTCACTATCTTTATCAGAGAAGGGAAATTCAAAACTTTAATGAAGTATCAACTCACAATAGTCACAATGGCCATCATTCAAAACTCCACAAACAATAAATGCTGGGGAAGCTGTAGAGAAAGTGACCACTCCTACACTGTTGGTAGGAATATAGTTTGTTGCAGTCTTTGTGGAAAACAGGACGGTGATTCCTCAAAAGAATAAAACTAGACTTAACATATGATCCAGCAATCCCACATCTGGGTATATATCAAAGAGAACCCTAATTCAAAAAGACACCTGCACCCCAATATTCTTAGCAGTGCTATAGACAAGAGCCACGACATGGAAGCACACTAATTGTCCATCAAGAGATGACAATATGCAGAATTTATGCCATATTTACACAATGGAATTATATTCTGTCATAAAAAATGATAAACAATGACAAATGCAGCAAAATGGATGTCCCAAATAGTGTCATTCTAATTGAAGTAAGCCAGAAAGAGAAAGAAAAATAATACATGACATCACATATGTAGAACATTAAAAAAATTTTGGATGAGAACACTATGATTCCATTTACAAAAGTGAAACAAACTTGCAGACCTACTTAATAATCTCATGGTTACTGAAGAAAGGGGCTAAGAGACGATGTATTTGGGAGCTGTAGAGTTATATATGTTATCAACTATATATAACAATAGATTTTTTCAAAATGCCTTTTGTATGACACAGGGCTGTATGTAAATATCATGAAGTTTATTTTAATAGGCACAAAAACATATGCATGAATTTGGACATTGTGCTATACAACATAGATTGACACATTGTAAATGGTAGTACTTCATTGATAAATAAATGAATAAATAAGTAAATAAGTAAATGATTATGTAAGTAAATGAATAAATAATAACTATATAAATAATATTTAATAATAAAAGAAATACAAATATTCACACTACTTATCTTTACACATCAAGAATCTAGGAGAAAACAGAAAGAATAAAGAGAAAATTGAATGAATCAGAGTAAGGGAAATAACAAGAGAAATAATTGAAAAGATATAAAATATACATAAGTCTGTTTCTTTTAAACATAAATTGGACAAACATTTAGGTTGGCTAATAAAATAAAGATTGAAATTAAATTAGAAATAAAAGAGAAGATATTGTAGATGTGTAGAGATACAGAGCATCATAAGAAATTACCACTAGTCAACAATTTGAATGACCTAGAACAAAAGACAAATTCCCAGAATCATATGTCTTCCAATACTGAATCAAGAAAAAATTAGAAATTTAAATAGAGCAAAAGTGTGTATGAGTAAATCAGAAATCCAAACCTCCCAAACAAGAAAATATATACTAGATGACTTTACTGGTGAATTCTGTCATAAATTTGAAGACAATTTTTCACCAAGTCTTCCCCAAATCTTCCAAGAATTTGAAGGGGGTGAAAGTTTCCAAACATATTTTATGGTGCCAGCTTTATTTGCAATACAATGCTAGAAAAGATATTATATGCAAAATATAGAATATTATCCCTGATGAACATATGTGCCAAAATTCTCAACAAAACACAAGCAAAATGAATTCAACAACACATTTAATGTATCATACACATACATGAGTCAAGGGATTTATCCCTGGGTTTAAGGAGACTTCAAAATATTCAAATCAATAAAGGTGACATGCCACACTAATAGAATGAAAAGCAAACTCACATAATCATCTCAATAGGTGCAGAAAGAGCATTGTATATAATGCAACATCCTTTTAAGACACTCCCAACAAATTAAATTAACCCTGTCAGTGGCACGATAACATATATACAAAAACACTGTGTGGAGAGAAGCAAAGCAGTTCTCTGTTCATTGATTATTAGAAGAAGGGTTTATACAGGACATGCACAATACCTCATGTATCATCTAAGTTATAACAATGTTAATAATCTTAAGCTATTTATGTCCTGATGCTCCTGCAGAAAGCACAGGATGTTAAATGATCAAGGATTGTTTTCAAGTTCATCACGGAACTTCATTAAGCAGGCCATCTCTTATCCAGCCGGCGGCTGTGCCTGCCGTAGTTTGTCCTCCTCTGAGGAACTTACCCATCATTGGGTATCCAGCCATCTATACTGGATACATTGAGTAGGCCATTTCTTATCCAGCCTGAATATGTGACATTCCTCACAGCTTGTTTATCAGTTCAGCCCATGGGCTTAATCTCTACAGCCTTCAGACAGGGGCCTACAAACCCAACATCCCTTGAAAAAAACTAGATGAAGAAAATTTGATGTTTATATGCAATGGAAATAATACTTTGCATTCTTTGCATACACAGTGTCCTCGGTTATTCTTTTTCTCCAAAATCTCTCCATCTATTTCTTTACTTTTTGATGAGAGCCTTCTGAGAAATGTGAGGTCTTGTCTCATTTTTGGTTTATGACTTTCCTAAAAATTTATAACTCTGAACATATTTTCATGTGTCATTTTGCCAACTGTATGTTTTCTTCAGAAAATTGATTCAGATCTATCTATTCAGTTCCTATGGACATTTTTTTAAATTGGATTGTTTGGTCTTTTTTGTTGTTGTGGTGTATGTGTTTGCCATATATTTTGGATATTAACAGTTGATTGGAAAATATCACTTGAAAATATATTCTCCCATTGTTTTGGTTGAATTTTCGTTTTATTGATCATTTCTTCTTCAGTGTAAATCTGTTTAGAGTGATCTAATCATATTTTGTTACTTTTGCTTCTGCTTCCCTTGCCAGAGGAGACATATAAAGAATCAAATTAAGTCAAGTGTACTTCTTATGTTTTACCCTAGGATTCTTTGTTTTCAGGTTTTATGTTTTATATGCCCAGGACTGGGATTTCTGGGTCATATGATAGGTCTAATTTTATTATTAAAAGAAACTTCCATACTGTTACCAAAGTTGTTGCACCAATTTTCATACCCACCAAGAGCGTTGGAGAGTCCCTTTTTCTCTACAACCACAGTCTTTATTATTTGAGACATTTTGATGACAGCCCTTCTCACTAGTGTGAGGTAAAACATTATTTTATTTTTGTCTTGCCTTTGTATAATGATTAGCAATGTGAACATTTTTTTTTATGTTCCTGTTTGTCATCTGTGTGTCTTCTTTAGAGAATTGTCTTCTGCTCATTTTCTGTCTGAGTTGTTTGTAGATTTTTAAAATGTAGTTGAGTGAACGATGTGTGTATTTTAGAAATTAGCCTCTTGTTGATTGCGTAGTTTCCTAATGTGTTCTTAGATTTAAGTTCATCTTTTCATTCTGTTTATTTTGCTGTGTAGAAGCTTTTAAGTTTAATTAGGACCTATTATTTATTTTGCTTTTATTGTTTTCAGCTTGGAAGAATGATGTAAGAAAATTTTACTACAATTTCTCTCTTGTTTTGCATATGTTAGTTTCCAGGAGTTTTATTGTGTCATGTATTAGATTCAGATAATTAAAACATCTTGAGTTTATTTGTGTACAGTGTGAGGGAGTGTTCTAATTTTATTGATTTACATGTAGCTGTCTAGTTTTATCAATATAACTTGCCGATGATGGTCTTTTAGGCATTGTATATTTTTGTTTCCTTTGTCATAGTTTAGTTGACCATAGATGTGATGATTCATTTCTGCCTATGTGTTCTGTTCCAGTGATATAGTTGCTTGTATGTTTTCCAGTATTGTGCTGTTTTGATTACTGTATATTTGCAATATATTCTGCGATCTGGGAGGGTTTTGGGTTATACCTCCAAATTTTTCTTTTTCCTCATTGTTACTTTTGCAGTTCTTGTTCTTTTTCAGTGCCATAAAAATCTTAGGAGTATTTTTAGTTATGAGGAAAATATCATGTAGTTCGAGCTGAATCACTTTATATCTGTAGACATCTTTTGTAGTATGCATATTTTAACAATATTAATTAATCTCAACTAGACCTTGAGATTTCATTCCATTTCTTTGCATCATCTTCAAATTTATTTATCAGTATCCTATTGATTTTTTTATCTTGGTTTTTCTTAGGTTTTTCATTTTTTGACCTGATTTCATATGAATTTTTTAAAATTATGGAATATTTCACTGTTAGGGTAAAGAAATGTGACAGTTTTTATATATTAAACATGAATCATGCTACTTGGCTAAATGTCTTTATTAGCTTTAGTAGTTTTGTTTTGGAAAATCTTTAGGGTTCTCTATATAGATGATCAGGTCATCTAAGTTAATATAATAACAGTTTTACTTCATTCTATCCAACTTGAATAACTTTATTTCTTGTCCGAATTCTGTTGCTAGGACTTCCCATACTGTGTTTAATAGAAATGGTGAGAGTGGGCATCATTGCCTTGTCCCAGTTTTTAGTGGGAAGATTTTGACTTTCTCACCGTTGAGTACTATGTTGTCTGTAGATTTGTTATCTATAGCTTTCATGATGCAGAAATATGTTGCCTCTATGCCCACTTTGGTTAAAATTTTTATCATACTTGTGTGTTGAATTATAGCAAATGTTTTATCTGCATCTATTGAGATGATCATGCGGTTTTCTTCCTTTCTCTTTTTGATGTGCTGTATTACATTGATTGATTTGCATATGGTGAACCACACCTGTGTCCCTGGCATGATCCCCACTTGGTCAAGATGTATAATCTTTTTTCTGTGTTTTTGGATTCTATTTGCTACTATTTTGGTGAGGATTTTGGCGTCTGTGTTCATCAGTGATTTTGGCCTTTAATTCTCTTGTTTGGTAGTGTCTTTGCCTGGTTGTGGTATCAGGGTGAATGTGGCTTCATAGAATGACTTTGGGAGTATTCCTTCCTTTTCAATCTTCTGGTAGAGTTTGAGTAAAACTGCTATGGGTCCTTCTTTCTATGTTTGGTAGAATTCCTTAGTGAAGCCATCCTGTCCTGGGCTGTTATTCATAGGGAGGTTTTATATTGCTATTTTGATTTCATTTCTACTGCTCTGCTTGTTCAAGGGGTTAATTTCTTCTAGATTCAGTCTTGGTGGACAGTATGTTTCCAGAAACTTGTCCATCTCGTCTAGGTCATACAGTTTGATTCCATATAGTCTTCAGAATATTCTCATATGATATTCTGTATTTCTATTTTATTTGTTGTAATTTCTCCATTCTCCTATCTTATTTTGCAAATTTGTGCTCTCTCTCTTTTCTTCATTTTGAGTTTTGCCAGAGGTTTGTGGATTTTACTAACTTTTTTAAAAAACCACCTTTTGGATTGGTTTAATTTTTTCCTATGCTCTTTTTAATCTCTATTTTATTTCCTCCCCAGTATTTATGATTTCCTTCTTTTTGCTGTCTTTGGCGATTTTTTGTTCTTATTTTTCTAGTTCATTCAGCTGGTGAGTTAAATTATTTTTTTGTGATTGTCCTTCTTTTTTGAGGAAGGCCTGTATCGCTATAAACTCCCCTATCAGCACTGCTTTTGCTGTGTCCCATAAATTTTGTGCCGTTTTGCTTTCATTTTCTTTTGTCTCAAGGTACTTTTTCATTTCAGCTTTGATTTCTTTATTTTCCCATTGGTTTTTTAATAATATATTTTTTAATCTCCATGTTTTCCTTTTGTTATCATTTGTTTCTCTGTTGTTGATTTATAGCTTCATGGCATTGTGTTCAGTAAACATGCTTGAGGTAATTTCTGTCTTCTTAAAATTGCTGAGGTTTCTTTTGTGCCCAAGTATATCATGAATCCTGGAAAATGTCCCATGTGCACTTGAAAAGAATGTATATACTATTTTGTGGGGGGTGCAGTGCTCTGAAAATATCCACCAAGTGTAATATTTCTATTGTATTATTTAACTTCTCTGTTGCCTAATTTATTTTTTATCTCAGTAATCTGTCCTGTGATGTTAATTCAGTGTTGAAATCTCCAAATATGTTTAGATTCCCATTAGTATCCCAATTTATATCTGTTAGTAATTATTTTATGTACTTAGGAGCTCCTCTATTTGGTGCATATATATTAACGTGTGTGCTATCCTCATCTTGTATAACTCCTTCAATCATTATAAAATGTCCTTCTTTATCTTTCTTTATGGCCTTAGTTTTAAAGACTACTTTATCTGAAATGACTACTGTAACACCTGCTTTTTTGGCTTTTCCATTTGAATGGAATACTCTTTTCCATCCTTTCACTCTCAATCTCTATGTGTCCTTCTCTCTCAATTGGGTCTCTTGTATGTAGCATTTTGAAAGTTCTTGCTTTATTATCCAGCATATCACTCTATGACATTCGACTGGAGCATTTAGTCCATTAACATTTAAAATAATCGATTATAGGTTTGTGTTTATTGCTATTTTGACATTATTTTTGCAGTTGATTTGGTATTTCCTCTTTGTTCCTTTTATCTTCCTTTTATGGTTTGGTCATTTTCCTTTGTATTATCATGTATTTTATTTAGTTTTATTGACACCCTGATAAGTTTTTGTCTTGTTGTTACCCTTTTTTATAAGTCTTTTAGACCATTATTATAAGTGATTTTATTAAACTTATAGTAACATGATCTCAAACCCATCCTACAGAGAACAAAATATTTTAAAAAGAAAGAACAAAAAAAAAATTCTCTCTTTTCCTGCCTCCCTCTCCCATTCTCAATGATTTGTATCACTTGTTTTAAAATTTTGTGTGTATTTTATTTGTAATTCATGAGTTAGCACTTTTCCTGCTGTGAGTTTCACATATTTGATGTATCCTGCTGCTTTTCTATTTAGAGTAGACTTTTAAATATTTCTTCTAGCATGGGTCTAGTGTTGCTAAACTCTTGTAGCATTTTCTTGTCTGTGAATTTCTTTATGTATCCTTCTACCATAAAGGATAAACATGCTGATTAAAGTATCCTAGGATATAACTTTTTTTCATTCAGGATATTGAATATATCTTTCTACTCCCTTCAGGCCTTTAGTATTGATGTAGTGAAATCAGCTGGGAGCCTTATGGGGATTCCCTTATAACTCACTCTTTGCTATTCTCTTGCTGCCTTTAGGATCATTTCTTTATCCTTGACTCTGGACATCTTAATTTTATGTCTTGGTGTTGGTATTTGCGTTCTTCCTGTTTGGGACACTCTGAGGTTAGTGTACTTGGATATCTGATTCCTTGTATCTGTTTGGGAAGTTCTCAGTCATTATTTCTTCAAACACCTTTGCAATCACCTTTGATCATTCCTCCCCTTCTGGGATTTCTATCATGCCATGATTGGCATGCTTTTTATTATCCCTTAGGTCTCATGCTTTATTCAATTGTTTCTCTTGTAGACAATCTGATTGGATGCTTTCTATTGTCCTGTCTTCTAAGTCAATAATTCATTCCTCTGCAATGTCTAGTCAGCTTTGTGACCACTTTAGATCATTTCTCATCTCAGTAAATGGGTTTACCTATTCTACTCAGCTTTTCTTTATATCTTCCATTTCATTTTTTACATATTTTATATCTCTAAACTCTATCTTTTATTTCCTTCAATAATTTGAACACTCTTGTTTGAAATCTTGATCTAGTAGGCTATCGATATCTATTTCACTGATTGTTCTTTCAGGGGATTTCTCTTGTTTTTTAATTGAGAATGTTTTCTCTGCTTCTTCATCTTGCTCCTACCTCTCTGGCACTGTGGTTTATGGATTATCAATTATCTACTGTGCTCTTAAAGGTGTTTATCTACACAATGCCTATGTAGAAATACAACTAAGAAAAGAGAAAAAAGAGAGAGAGACATAAAGAATTTTAAAGAAGGGAGAAATAAAATTTGAAGATATTTTATAATGAATAATAGAAAAGCAAGTTGGTGCAGAGTTTTGAAAAATAATAATATTAAAAATATTTTTAAAAATTTCAAAGGGATTAATATGGGGGTATATATAATTGACTTAGTAGTAAAAATTAAGAGGGTAATAGAAAATGGAACAGGTAAAAACAGATTAAGACAAGGGGATGTTCAGTGTCCTCCTGGAGACTGTGTACATTTAATGTGAACTCTTTCTGTATTCATCCTGTTTTTGAAGCTGAGCTTGCTTTTTCCAGAGGCCCTCCATTGGAGCCCTCATCTGTGCTGCTCCCAGAGCCTATCAGCAAGTAGATTGCTCCTACACTGAAAACTGGTTCTGGAGCAGCTCTCTTTACTGTGAACTGGCTTCTCACTGCCCTGTCTGAGGCTGCAGTCAAATGTTTCTGACTGAGCAGGCAGGAGTGGGTGTCATGCCCTCTCCCAGCACCATGGTCAGAGGCTGCATTCAACCCCAAAATTTGGTGGGCCACCAGCCACCTCAGGGTGCCAGTCTCTCCACTGCTCTGTGCCACTGAATGCTCCGCCTCAGGCTTGCACACCGGAATTGGGCTCAGAGTAGACTTAGGAACACACCTGTCCCTGTTTGGGCCAAAACTCAGCTCCATGTTTGTCTAGGCAGAGCAAGTATTCTGAGGAAAAACGACAGAAGTATCCTATCTGCCTCGGACTGTAGACAAGCCCCATTTGGCTTTTGAGGCTGCTAAGTCCTTAGGAGAGGATACAGGTTTTGCCCCCACTGCCACCTGGGTGCAAAGCACCAGAGGGTATGGTGGCTGTGGCTGAGCCCCAGCTCTCTTCTCCAAGAAAATTTGTGGAATTTCAGAGATGGGGAATGCACCTTTCCCCTGCCAGGGAATGTCTGCCCTTTTGTTTTATAGAGGGCCCAGGTTTTTCTGCCCTGTCCACCCACAGCAATGGCACACAGCTCCATCCATTCCCCCGGTCTGCCTCAGTGCACCCATCCCCATCTTCCAACCAGGTCTTGCAGCATGGCCCTGCCCTCAGCTGCCTGGATGCATCACAGGCTGGCTGTCACAGGGATCCTTTGCCTGTTTAACTTAGTACTGTCAGTCAACTTATAGACTTCAGAGATCCAATCCTTGGAGGCTCCCCGTCTGTTCTGCCAACATTTCAGTTGGAGTGGGGAGACCTAGTGAAAGAGCGCCAGTCCTTTTTAGCTGATCCCTCCCTGTGAGACCTGTCACAATCTGCTTTACCTTTTCTTCTTTCTTTCCTCCTTTTCTCCTGCCAGATTTTTTGCATCTTTATCTTTTGAAGAGGACAATGCTCTATCAGAGTTCTGCAGGTTCTCTGGTTAGCTGAGTGGGTCTGTGGATGAGTCTTGGTGCATTTGTGGAAAAGGGTGCGATGCCAGCATCCTTCTCCTCCACCATCTTGGCCTCCACCCAAAAAAATCTTACTCTATGGTGGAAGACATACACAGCCAGGAAATAGATGGAAATTATATTTCATGGAAATGACAAGAATGTGCAGATTGCAAAGCTCAAATCATACAAAATACATTTTAAAATAAGGTTTACAATGAAAGATAAATATGAGATTACATAAAGAAAAAGAGATCAAAATAAAAATAGAGTATTACACTCATTAAATTATATATGTACCCAACAATGTAGATCATAAGTATAAAAAGAAATATTAGTAGACATGAAGTAATTAATTCATTATAAAACAATAATAGATGAGTTTAACACCTCACTTTTCTGATGGCCATATCATCCAGAAAGAATATCTGTAAAGAAACAGAGGTCTTAATGTCAAATTAGTTCATTTGAATCTAAATGAGTTATTGGACACTGCATCAGAAAAGGAGAACACATAAGGTTCTCATGGGTGCACAGGATGATTTCTAAAGAATTAGCCACATATTATGTCATAAAAAGAGCCTCAGGAACATTAAGCTAATATAGTTTACAGCAAGTAATTTTCCATACACAAAATTATGAAACTATGCATCAAATCTGGAGAGAAGAACAGGAAAACCACAAACATGAGATTAAACTACATCCTTTAAAAAAATAAAATAAAACAAGGTCAATGATGAAATCAAAGAGGTAATGAAAACATACGTAGAATCAAATTACAATGAAAAGAGCTTCATAAAAATTATGGGATGCAGCAAAGGCAAATCTAAGGGGGAAGTTTAGAGCAATTCAGGCCTTCTACAAGGAAAAAGGAAACCTCACACAAAGGACCAAGCTTGCCACCCAAAATAAAGTGAAATAAGAACAAACAAAACCTAAAGGCAGTAGAATGAGAAATCTTTAATGATTAGGTTGAAAATAAATACAATAAAATTAAAAAATAATTTAAAATCATAAAAAAACAGCTTTTATTTTCTTAAAAATTTTAACAAATTGATAAAATTTAGCCAAGCTTATCAAGAAATACAGGGAGTGGGCCCCCAAAAAATAATAAATGAAACAGTAGAAATAAAATCTGATATTACAGAAATACAAACAAAGATTATGAAAGCACTCTGAGCAGTTACATGACAACCAACTGGACGATCTTAAAGAAATGGATAAATTTCTTGAAACGTACAGCCTGCCAACACTGAATAAAGAGAAAACTGAAAACTTGAAAAGAAAAATCTGTGCAAGTTAAATAAAATGTATAATTTTAAAAACACCCCTTGAACAAAATGCCTGGATGCCTTCACTAAAACAACTTTCCTCCCAAGTATTTCAAAAAATGAAGGAGGAAAGAAAATTCCCAAAGTTATTCTATTAGGCCACCAATACCATGATAACATAACCAGTCAAAGATACTACCAAAAAAAAAAAAAAGAAAATGTAAAGCCAATATTCTTGATGAATATACATTCAAAAATCCTGGAACAACACCAACAAACTAATCCAGCAGTAGATAGGAAGGATAATACACGATGATCAGTTTGATTCCATCCAGATTCACAAGGATAGTTCAACATACACGAGTCAATCAGCATGACACTTATATAAAAAAGGAAGGACAAAATTCACAGGACTATGTGAATACACACAGAAAAATCATTAGACAAAATTCAACATACATCATGATCCGAAATCTCATTAAAGGGAGTGCATTGGGAACATCTCTCAACATACTAAAGGCCACTTATAACAATTTATAATGCTCAGAGGAAAGGCTGAAAGCCTTCTGAGTAAATTCGGAAACAACACAAGGATTTCTTTTCTCAGCACTTCTGTTCCATAGTAAAAGAAGAAAAAAAAGGAAAGAAAAAGAAGTAAAAGAAATGCAAAATGGAAAGAAAGAGGCAAAATTGTCACCAGTACTGATGACATAACAATCTACATAGAGTCCTAAGGGCTCCACACAGACTATTATGAACAATAAAAATTTCCTCAAGGGAGCAGGGTACAAGATTAATGTAAAGAAGTCTCTTGCATTCCTACATATTAATCATGAGATACCTTAAAATGGATGTTGAAAGCAATACTATTTAAAATCACATCACCCCAAATATCTTGGAATAAATGAAAACACATATATGAAAGATCTACACACTGAAAATTAAAAAACATTGACAAAGAAATTAAAAATTATTCAAAGAAATGGAAAGATGTCCTGTGCTCTTTGATTGAAAGAGTTAATATTGTTAACATGGCCGAACTACACAAAGAAACCTACAGATTTAGTGCAATTCCTGTTACGAAGCTGTAGTATTTCCCACAGTACCAGAAAATAAATAACTCTAAGTTTTACATGAAACCATTAAAATTTGCCAAAATGATCTTGAGAAAAAAACAACAAATCTGGAGGTATAATCCTCCCGGATACCTTACTACACTACAACCCTACAGTTATAAAAACAGCATAGGATTGACACAGAAATGTAATCAATAAAAACAGATAGAGAGCCTAGAAATAATTCCAAACACCTATGAGTAATGAATCTATGATAAAGGAGGCAAGAGTACACAATGGAGAAAAGACAGTCTCGTCAATGGATGGTGTTGGGAAAGCTGGATATCTACATGTAAAAGTGTGAAATTTGAACATTCCCTGACATCATATACAAAAATAAACTCCAAGTGTATTAAGGACCTAAATGTAAAACCTGATACTAAAAAACTGCTAGAAGCGGATATAGGAGATACACTATTGTATATATATCATAGGAATATTTTCTTATATCAGTCTCCTAAGGCAAAAGAAATAAAAGCAAAAATAAGCAAATGGGACCTAAACAAACTTGAAAACTTCTGCACAGCTAAGGACACTATGAATGAAATGAAAACACTGCCTGTGTAATTGGAGAATATATTTGCAATCAATGCAAGTGACCAGGGGTTAATAGATGTAGGTTAATAGATGTAACATGGATTTAGGTTACCCAACTCAATGTTAAAAACAAAAACCCAATCAAAAAATAGAACAGAGTTCCTGAGTTAATATTTTTCCAAAATAACAAAAAGATGTGTAACAGGCAAATGATAAAAATGCTCAACATTACTAATTATTAGGTAATTGCAAATCAAAACCACAATGAGATATCATTTCACACTGCTCAAATGGATATTATCAAAAAGTCTACAAATAGAAAGTATTGAAGACGATGTGGAGGAAACAAATCTGTTGTATCCTTTGGTAGGAATGTAAAATGTACAACTTCTATGGAAAACAGAATTCAGATATTTTAAAAGTAAAAAGAGAACTACCATATGACCCAGTAATATCTCTCCTAGGAAAAATCTGGGGAAAAACACTAAATTGAGAAAAACCAATGTTCACAACCGCACTGTTTATAATATGCAAGACAGGGAAGCAATCCAAGGTTCCACATTAGACTATGGATTTAAGAAGGTATGATGTTACAATAAATATGCGATGGAATATTACTCAGCCATGAAAAAGTACAACACATTTCTCTTTCAGCATCATGAATGGACCTAGTAAATATTGTGCTTAGTGAAGTAACTTAAACAAAGACAATAGTATATAATATAATTTATTTGTGGAATCTAAAGAATAATAAGTATCTGAGTACATCTATCTATAGCTATTTATTGATAGATTACAGATAAATAGATAGAAGTATAGATACATAGATACATGATAGATATATAGATAGATAGAGAGATAGATAGATAGATAGAGATATGGTAGAGAGATGGAGAGATTAGATAGACAAGACTGAAGCAGACTGAATCATATGGGAAAATACTTATGTTTACCAAAGGGGAAGGGAAAGACAATTTAATGGTAGGATATTGACAGATAAAAATTAGTATATATAAAGGAGAGAAGCAACAAGGATAATCTGTATAGATCAGGGAATTATGCACAATAACATAAAATAATTGTATGTTACAATTATTGTAATAATTTATAATGCAATATAACCTACAAAGTGGTTGGAATCACTATGCTATACATCTGAAACTACACAAAAGTGTACATCTACTCTATTTCAATTAAAAGTAAAATATCTCATGTATAATTTAGTCCTTTTTCTGCTGATAGCATCTTCCTTTATTATTGTATTATTTTTACAAGTTACCTTTTATGAATACTGACTCAAATTATTTCTATTACTGTTGAGAACATCTTACCAGATTGATGTATCTTTATTTATTGCAACTAATTTCCTATTTTACACTATTTTATCCATATAGAATAGCAGCCTTTAAAAACATACCCAAAGAATCAGTTGCAACTTTCTCGTGGTCTCTGCTTAGTATTTTGTTCAATGTTTTGCGTAGTTCTGCCATTTTATTTTTCTTAGAATAGCAGTTTTCCTCATATCTTTTAAGGTGTCTTGGTTTGTTTTTTTTATCTCATTCAGGATTTGTTTTTCTGGTAAAGGCTTTATTTTAATTTTATACTGAAGTGATAACTGTGCGAGGTAGAATATTCTTAGGTGAGGAATTTCTAAATACAGTAGTTTGAAAATGTCATTTTATTTAACCTTGGCACATATTTTCCACTCAGAAATCTGCTGAGAGCCTAATTGGGGTTCTTTGTACATTATCAAAACTTCCTTTGGCTGCCTTTAAAATTTTACTCTGTCATTGACTTGCCAACTTGCATATGACGTATCTTGAAACAGGTCTCTTTGTCTTAAAGTTATTGGTGTTTTGTTGGCTCACAGAGTTGTATATCAATTCCTCAAATAGGTTCGGGAAATTATCAACTATTTCTTCTTTAAATAAACCATCAGCTGCCGTCTAACTTTCATCTCCCTCCAGGATTTCACTCTTATGTTCACTTCCTGAGGAAGTCTGAAGGCTACTGTAAAATTTCCTCACTTTTTAATATCTTGAATCTCTGCCATCTCCTATCATTTCTAGCTTTGTATTGGTGAGTTTGCTAATCTCTCTTCCACAAAGACAGTCTTCTTCCAATGCTTTCTGTTGCATTCTTCATCTTATTTTCAAAGTTCATCTGGTCCTCATAATGTTGGGTTATTTTATAGTTTCAGTCTCTTAGGTAATGTATTCCTTATCAACATTTATTTTAATACTGAGCTCATTAAATTGCTTTCTGAGTTTTGTTTTTTGTATTGAGTTTCTGTATCACAACTGTCTGGATTCTCTATTAGTTATATGGCAATATTCCATAACTTATGTTTCTTTGCTGCAGGGTTGACATTGTGTGTGTGTGTGTGTGCGAGTGTGGGTTTGTGAGTGTGTTCTTGTGTGTCTGCATCTGTGTTGATGTCTGTGTGTGAGTATCTCTGTTTGTGCGTGCCCTACACTTTTACTGTGATTGGTCATGATCATGGTGAATTATTGCTCTGATGACACTAAATAACAGATTGGGAGTTGGAGCCCTTGCTTTTGTTTTCTGGTATTTTGCAATATTGCACAATTTTTTGTTTAACTTACCTGAGCTACCTCTGATAATAATTCAAAATGGCACTTTCCAGTTGCTACTGTCTGGATAAAAGATTGCTTACATTGTCACTTTTTAGACATCTCTGGTAGTTAATGCCACTGTTGTCACTGGGCCAGTGAACCTTTCCTTTTATCTGATATCCCTTGAGACTCAGTGTACACATTGAGGAAAGGTGTAAAGACAGGTGGGCATTTGGAATCACACAAGTGCCTTTGCCATGTCCTATGTTGCAAGGTACCTTGTATCCACCACTGTGAATGGGGAGTAGGGACTGTGTCATGAATATCTGAGTGTCTGAAGGATGGAATTTCTGTCTCCACTGTGCCACCCTCCTAGTTACCTGTGACCATGAGTAATGGTGCAGTTGGTGGCTGAAGCTGTGTGAATCAATGAGACACTGTTTCTGCTGTGTACTCTGAAGTTCTGGGCTCAGATACCCTTGTCAGTGGGCCTTGGATGCAGGCACCACCTCTGCTCTTCCTTCATTTTAGCCTCCTTTATGTGTTTTAGCCCACCAAACTTCAGCTGTACACATGCGCTCTTGGAGTATTGTTTTGTGTTGTAGTTATTTTTGTTGAGATGTGATCCTTTCACTGACTGTAGATTTAAAGGGAGAGACAGAAATAGTTTAAATTTATGTCACTTTTTTAAAAGCATATGCTTTTTCATTTAAAAGGTTAAATTCTACTAAGGACATTATTAGAACAGTAAAGAAAGTGAACAAATCACCTCCCTTAATATCAGAGTACCAAAAACTATTTTGTATTTCCTGGGTTCTTTTCTTCAATGTTTTTCCCACCTACATGCAAATTTTACTATAATATATGCCTATAATTTCTTTAAAATCATTTAAATTATTAAAATATTTTTCTGTGCTGCAAATATGACAGTGTTGCTTCTCTAAATTATATCTAGTTCCTTGCACATTTCTGTCTTCTCCATCCTTCTTACCTGTCGTCACAGGAAACAACTACTTGGTACACTACACATATATATGTGATTCTGTTTCTCTTTTTTATGATTATTTCTCTTATATCTTTAGTTTCCTTATATAAGTGATAACGTAGATTGTTTCTCTCTGTATGACTTTTTTTTTTATGTACAACATTCTCTGGGTCCAGTCACATTGCTCCGAATGGCAGAATTTTATTTTTTGATATGACAATGACTAAGTAATTTTTATGTTATCTATATCTCACATCAACTTCAGCCAATCATCTGTTGATGGGGGGGTTGAGTTGTGCATCTCTCCTTGACTATTATATATGAAGATGTTAAGAACACTGGGGGTAATATTTTCTTTAAAGATAATGTTTTCATTTTTTTTTAAGATTTATATCAAAAACTGGATTTGCTGCAACATATAGTGCTTCTATATCTAGTTTTCTGGGCACTGTCCACTCTTTTATCATAGTGAATGCATCAATTTATATTTCCACCAACAGTGTATCTGGGTTCACTTTTATCGACATTCTTACTAATGTTTGACATTTGAAGACTTTTTTAATAGCCATTTTGGTTGCTGTGAGATTATTTTTCATTCTGGTTTTGATTTACAATTTCCTAATTAATAGCAACATTAAGTTTCTTTTTATGTGCATGAAAATCTTCCACGTGTCTGTATTTGAAAAGTTTCTTTGAAGATCCTTCAAATGTTTTTAAGTTGGAGTCTTTGGTTTTTAAATATTGAGTCTAGTATGCTATAAATATATTATGGATATTAACAAAATGTTGATTTCATTGTCTGAAATTCTTCCTTCTATTCTGTGTGTTGCCATATATCTTGCTGAAGGTTTCCTTTGCTCTGCAAAATGTTTTGCACTTCACATTTATACAAGAATTAGAATCCCTGTATCACATATTACATTTATTTTCTCCTCAGTAAAATTAAAAACTGTTATTGTAAATTTTCCTTTTCTTTTTACTTAGGAGATAGATCAAAAATAAATATTGCTATGATTTATCTCAAAGGCAGATCTGCTCCTGTTCTTGGTCAGAAAGTGTTAATTATCAGGTATTACTTTTAGAAAATTATTCCATTTTTATCTTATTTTGTATACTATGGAAGGAAGTGCTCTTACATCTTCCTTTTACATGAACTGTCTAGTTTTCCCAGAACTACCTGTTGAAGAGATTGCCTTTTTTCCATTTTATACTCTTGCCCCCTTCATTGTAGACTTATTGACCATATGTGTGTGGGTTTATTTTAGGACTCTTTATTTTGTGCCATTGTTCTATGTGTCTCTTTTAGTGCCATATTTAGGTGTTTTCATTACTGTAGCTTTGTTGTATGTTCCAAAGTCAGGGAGGATATTACCCACAGCTTTGTTCATTTTTCAAAGATAATTTTAGAAAATTTGGGTCTTTCATATTTTTTATAAATTTTATTATTTTTCTCCTTGTTTTGTGAAGAGACTTATGGATTCTGTAGAATAGAAATTTACTAAAAGAAAAAACCTGGGAAAATTGTAATGTGTGGAGGATAAATCATACAATATTAAACAAAAAATGGATTGCTGTATAAATCAAAGGAAATATATATAAAGAAATATTACTACAGAAACAAAGTCCATGGGATAAAGCAGACGCATTATTAATAGGGAAGCTTATAGCAAAATAATCCCACTTATACAAATAATAATTATCTCTCAATTATAACATAATCTTACAAACAAATATCTTTAAAAAGCAACATATCAAAACTAGTTTTATATTTGTGATCAGTTTGAAATGTATTAAAGATAGAAAACAGTATGTAGCAAAACAATTAAAAAAAACTTGTTAATAGAAGGAAAGACAGCTGAAAGTTCAGAATATAAATAAATAAAATAAAGATTTAAAATAGAAACATCTAATCAAACTAAATAATATCTTTTGAAAGAATAATGAAATTCATAAAATTTAACCAGACTCATGAGCAAAATAGAGAGTACAGATTTATAAACTCCAAAATAAATGAAAAGTTACAGCTTATATCAAAGTTGCACAAAGCATCATAAGAAGATACAACAAATTATATGCCAATTAAAATGGAAACCATAGAAGAAATGGAGAATTTCTTAGAAAGACTTAATCTCCAGGATGGAATGATAATTAGAAAATATGCACAGATTATCACTAATGAAATTGAATAAGTAATTAAACAAAATCTCCCAAGAAACAAAATTCCAGGCCTAGGCAGCTTCACAGGTGAATTCTGCCAAACACTTAGAGAAGAGTTATCACCTATACTTCTCAGAGAATTCCATAAATTTGCAGAGGAAGGAAGGCTTCCTACCCCACATTTCTGTATCAGACTGCTACAAAAACAGGAACAAATACCTCATAAAATTACATGTTAAATACTACTAAAAAGCATAGTTACATAAATCATCATTAAAATGCTAGCAAACAATACATTAAAAGGATTATACATTATGATTAAGTCCATTTTATTCCAGGGATGCAAAAGTGATTCATTACCCACAAATTAATTAATATGATACACCACACTAACAAATTGAAAAACAAAAATTATATGGTCACCTCAAAAGAGTCATAAAATGTTTTGACAAATTCAGTATCTATTTATGATTATATTTCTCCTCAAAGTGGGCATAAGTAAACACATCTCAACACATTTAAGGCCATAAATGACACGAAATCAGCAAACATGACACTCACTGATTCAAACCAGAAAACATCACCTTTAAGAGCAGGAAAAAGGCAAGAATGCTTACTCTTACCACTTTTATTCAGTACAGTATTGGAAATTCTTGCCATAGCTATCCAAAATAAATGTAAATATAATATAGCTAATTAAGAAAAGGGGTAAAAGTATCTGTTTTCAGATGACATATTTCAAATTGAAATCCTAAAGAAGATGGCATAAATCTACTAGGGCTTATCAATGCATTTTGTAAAATTTCAGAATATAAAATTAACATAAAGAAATCTTGCATTTCTACACACTGACAACAAGCTAACAGAGAAAGTGAGGGAACTGTCTCATTTACAGTTACATTACAAAAAAAAGCCAAAAATCAAGTAATGTGTGCAGCCAAGGTGGTAAAAGATCTGTGCTCAGAAACCTATAAAATATTTATAACAGAAAATGAAGATAATGCAAACAAATGAAAGGAAATTCTCTGTTCATAGATTAGGAAAGAAATATTGTTTAAGTGACAGTACTAGACAAGAAAATACACAAATTAAATTCAGTTCCTATTAAAATACCAACGGCATTTTTAGACACTTACAATAAATAATTCTTAAATTTACATGTAAACACAAAAGAGATGAAATCACTAAAATAAAATGAAAACAAAGAAAACAAACTAAAAACAAAAATAACTTTGACAAAGAACTAACAGGATGTAACACAGTCCCTGATTTTCAACTAAAATACAAAGCTACAGTATTAAAAGAATAAGGTAGTGGCACAGAATGAACAGAATAATGGAACACAGCAAAATCCATAAAAATGAAATCGCACAGTTATGGTCATTTAGCCCATTACAAAAATGAATATACAGTGGAGGAAAGGTAACCAACAGGCACATGAAATCGGTCAACATCACAAATCATCAGTAAAATGCAAGTCCAAAACACAATGAGACTTTATGTCAGTCCTGTCAGAATGACTATTATCAAAAAGATAACAAATATAAGTGTTGGTGAGGATGTAAGAAATAGAACTCTGATACACTGTTTAAGTGAATGTAAATTTGTGCTGCCACTGTGGAAAACAGTATGCAATTTTATCTAAAAATTAAGAATGAAATATTATCCAACATTTCCATATCTGGATATTTATTGCAAGAAAACAAAAACACTAATCAGAAAAGATAAATTCAGCCCTATATTCACTATGGCATTATTTACAATAGCCAGGATATAGAAGCAAATTAATTGCTCATCAACAGATGATGGATAAAAAGATGTGTTTTTATAGTAAATATATCTACCCATCTATTAACTGCAGATTTGTCTATATTTATACATATATATACAGACACCCCAAATATATATATATTTATATATGCACACAAACAAAAATAAAAGTTCATTGGGTTATTATTCAGCTCTGAAAAGATTAATTTCTTGTCATTTGCAACAAATTGGTAGACCAAGAGGGTAATATGCTAAGTGAAATAAGTCAGAAAGTGAATGACAAATGCTGAATGGTTTTACTCATATTTGGACTTTAAAACAAACGAACATAACAAAACAGAAAAGGAGTTATAGATATAGAAAGAAACAGGTTGTTCACAAGAAGAAGGGAAATGTGATGAAGAAAAAGAAATATATGAGACAAATTAAGAGAGAAAATTTTCCATTGGCAGATTAAATGAGTCAGGGACAAGAAATGTACTGTATGGGGAAGAGTCAATAACCATGAAATATCTTTAAAAAGCAACATATCAAAACTAGTTTTATATTTGTGATCAGTTTGAAATGTATTAAAGATAGAAAACAGTATGTTGTGTAAGAGAAACTAACACAGTGTTATAGATAAAACTACACTTCAAAAACAAACAAACATACTATAGAAAAAAATTAGATTTGTAGTTAACAGAGGCAGGGGTTAGGAAAGGAGTATTTGATTAATGCACTCAAAAGCTACAAACCTGCAGCCGAAAAATAAACGTGTTCTAGGGATGCCCCATAGTAACATGAAAATTACAATTAATACTGCTTTAGGTTCTATATGAATGTTGTTAAGAGAGAAGACCATAAGTTTTCTCATCACAACCAAAAGACAAATTGTATTTCTTTAAAGTTGTATCTAAATGAGATAATGAAATCTCCCTAAAGTTGCTATGATATTTATTTTATGATACTTGTAAATCAAATCACTATCCTGTGCACCTAAATTTACACAATGGTTTTTGCCAATTATATCTCAATAAGAGCTGAAGGAAAAATGTAAAGTCAATGGTCATTTTTTCCCATGTTATTTCTCATGATTGTTTTTGCAGCAATTAAACTTGAGTCATGATATACTTATCCTAGGTAAAGATACTAATAAATAAGTGATTTTAATATATTTACATAAAGATACTAATAAAATTACTGTTTTACCATGCCTTAAACTTTCTTCATATTAACAGACCACTGCTTCTGTAGGCATCAAATTTTCTCTCTGTGTATTCATCTGAGATTAGGGAACCGATACAAATTTAAAACTGTCCTTGCTGTAAGTGATAAAGTTCACTGTCTCTGAACGATGTTCTCATTTAACCCCACAGCATCTGTAAGAAATGAACATACTAGGCAGCTAAAAATCTCAGCATGGTAAAATCTCAGAACTCCTACAATACTTAAATCTTTTGCAATGGGAATGCAATACTGACAAAGACTTGATTTTGGATAACAATGTGGTGTTTTCTCATGGTTGCATTAGGGGATGTGAGGATAATCGCTGAGATCCACAACAAACATAATTGCTCAATTCCTGGGCAAATGAGTGTAAAATTTCTGCATTATTAGGACTGAGGACTGCTTTCAAAATGATGACTATGCTCACTCTATTCCAGGTAGTCCAAGGAAAAAAAGGTTATGTCAATTTCTAGGTGAATGGGAATAAGTCATAGCTTCAGTCACTATAAATTAGTCAAGGGGTGTTCAAAGCCAGAATAAGTTGTGTCAACAATGAGAATTAAAAGAAAAAAAACTTAGATATAAGCTTAAGTTAAAAAGAGAGACAGTCTTTGCTGGGCTCTGGGGACTGTAGAATGTATATGCCTCAGTCCAATTCAAGGGTTCAGTGGCTTGGTCGTAGCATCAGCTCGGGATTCAATGAACAGGTAACAATTAGTATACTGGGAGAAATATAATCTACCTCTCCCTGATCGGAAGAAAATCTGGTGGCTCAATGAAACTCTAAATTCACAGAGATTGTGCCAGATGTAGAGGAATAATTCACTGATGACTCAACTAAGACAAACTTAATTACTGTTAACAATCCATCTTCACACACACACAGAGTGGTAGGCAGATTCGTAGTATTTAGTGGGAAGAATTCAGTGGGCAAAGCTCAGAGTATAGTTTTCAAACACCAGCCAAATTTTGTACTTTTGCCAATAGTCTAGCTTTTACCAGGTAGGAACCTACAGATGGGCAAAGAAATAATATTTTTCCCCAGAATTTCAAGTTTGAAAGTAAACTTTAGCTTTTGAATTATCAGTATAGAACCTTCTTAAAATGATCACGGTAAGACCCACTGAATGATAAGAGAGCTGGAAAATAGCTGCTGAACCAGCCCATCTGAACCCCAGACTGCTAATATAAACAACAACATAGACACCATCTGATTTGAGCTGACAATATTAACAGCTTGATGTTTCTGTTGTAGGAAAAACCACTGCTGTCCAGACACAGATCTCCTGCTGCAAGTGTGCTCTTTTCTTCTCTTGGTAAAGGTCATATTGATGGGATGTTGCTAGAGCTTTCCCTGGCCCATTTGTCATTCTCCAGATTAGCAAAGACTTTCTTCCAAACTGGTGACACATTTTCAGAACTCAGTATTGCCATTCCACTCTTATCAGCTGACACTGGCTGCATGATTGTAAGCAGAAGTTTTAAGCTCCCTGACCTTGCCTACAATTTTTGCAGCATTCCAGGGCACTTTGCATTCTGAAAATGATTCACCTTGTATTTAAAATTAATGGGAAATTGTCAAAGTCTTCCATGAATATTTTATATTTCTTTATATCTGCAGAAACTTGGTATTCTTGCAGCTGGACAAATTTTTAATTCTACCACCCTCACCTCTTTCTAGTCCACATATTTTAGATTGCAATTTGGTTACTGGATATGACCGCCCCAACCAAGGGGCTATTATCTCTTAGATACTTACTGTGCGAAGTTTAGAAGTGGCACAAGTTATGTGGGGTGAAAAAACCGACATTAAATATTTGAAATAACACTGTCCCTTCTGGACAAAGCTCTGATTCTAAGAAGTAAATTAATTAGAAGGCAGTATTGTTATTGGTATGGGTAAGAGAATCAGCTATTTTGGGGTTGTTGGGTGATGAAGAGACAGGAAAAATTCCAGCAAATGAGAGTGGAATGCTTTAGACCTCTGGAGGCATGAATAAAGAAGAAAATAATATTTTGTCTCCTGTACCTACCTCCAATTACTGTCTTGACTGAATAGTCCTTGGGCTATGAAAAGAGCTAGTTTGTGGTGAAGAGTAAAGAACATAATGAAATAATTTGAAAACCATGAGAGTTTTGTTGATTCAGGAAAGTAGATTTTGCTTAAAGTCAACATGTATTTTTCATTCACTAAATACTAAAATGCATCCGGTGGCATGTGCTATGCTTACTGTGCTGGTATCCAAGTTAGAGAAGGAAACGCGGAAAGACAAAACATCTGGAGGAGTTGGTTTCTGCACTGAGACTGGGAAAGTCTAAGTAGGTAAAAGGAGGACACACAAAGTCAAAGGACGAGCTGGAGCAAAAGTGGTGAGATTGGAGTGAACATAGATGACAAGCATTTGCCTGGATGTATCTCCAGATACAGTAAAACATAAAGACATGCCAAGGTAGTTAGATGTCAGATTTATAGAGAAATGACAAATCTAAGTTGAGTTTGTGGGCTTAGCTTTGGAAAAGCATTAAATGCCACCCTGAGGACATAAGCTTGACTTTGTCTGGAAAATAAAAGCAACATAAATTATTAACTAGAAAATACAGTGTAGAATCTTGAGGGCAGGAAGAAAAAGCACCAATTGGAATGCTTTGAGAGCAGCACAAAAAGGCCATAAATAAAATTACTTCTTACCCTGAACCACATGCTGAATGAGTCATCTGGGACTACATCATGTGACCTTTATGATTCCAGGGATGACATAATAGAGACCATGATCCCTGGGCCGGTTCCTGCATTTATCTCCTGTTTCAACCTATCCTAACTTAACATTTTCCTACTTTCCAGGATGAACCAGAAACCACTTAGTAATTTTCCCTCTCTCCATGTTTTTGTCTTTTTCCAAATTCTTCCATTTACTCTTCTTCCTTACAAGAAATTATTTAAATTTACTCCTATATTTTTCCATCAAATGATCATATCAATCAAATATCACTTTTTTCTTTTAATGGAAACTTACTCTACCATTTACCTCTTAACCATTTTTAAAAAATATTAAGGAAATTACAGGTACACATCTATGTTTATTGTTCAAATATGAAAATTGCAGATATTTGTTGACATTTTCCAACATCAATTTTAATCTTTGCTTCACTGCATAATCTGGTAGTCCTTTGGTAGATCAGTTGTAATTAGGATGACATTCATAAACTGAAGATGGCTGATGAGTTGGCCTTGAAAGAATGGTTGCTGATGTATCAGCTATCACTGGCACTGGAATCCGTGGATTGCTCCCTGGTTGAAGTTTAGAAAAATGACCTTCATTGGCAGATATGTTGTGATACCTATTTGGAAAAGTAGAAGGCTCCGCGATCAGTCCAAAATAGTTGCTCTGTCTCAGAGAAAAGATGCTGCACTGAGAAGTAGATGTTGTAGTTGTAATTAATTTCACAACACGGCCATTTGCTTCAGTGTAGCTGCTTTAAAAGTGCCCATGGACAGAGGTCAACTGATTTAAAATAGCACGTTGATCCACTGCAATTTGTTCTGGTGGTCTAAATGACATTGATGATGGAGGAGAAAAATCATCTCTGATCGGGGTATTTGTATCACCAATTATGTGGCTAGCAGAGTGCTTTCTTATTAGAGAGATGTTTAAATTTGCAGAAGGTAAAAATGTACTATCTCCACTAGTGTCAGCCACAAAATCAGAATTATGAATATCCTCATTACTGCCTCCTTTAAATAGCTTCTTCTGAAATCTTGAGCCAATGAAGATACCACAGAGGCATTTTTAATCCCAACTCTCCTTTTTATTCTCAATAAAAGCTGGGGACAGCCTCATTTAAAATTTTGATTATGATAGAACTGCAGCTACAACCAAAGGAGTAAGATTTTATTAATATTTTAAACCAAAATACAACACTAAAATAAGCCTAACCTATAAAACCTGAGATTTCATGTTTACAATGCAAAGATAATATCATCAAAATATGAACATTGCTAATGATATTTTGAAGTTCCTTTTTTGGAAAATACACATTTAAATAGTATAGTCATCAAATTTTAGAAGTTAGCATTTGCAGTAATGGTGAATGCCACTTTTCAAAAGCAGATTTAATATCTTTATTTAGATTTCTGGTAAGAATCATAGTTTCAAGCAAATTTTCTCATAATCTTGAATACATAAGGCAGTGTCCTCATTTTTTAGAAAAAATAATGAATTTTAGCTTTAATAATTTTATACAATTTTCAAAATTTAGCTTTACATTTATATTACCATAGATTGATGTACAAAGTAAAATTTTATATATAAGTTACCATGTGGTAACTAAAATTTATGTATACCTTTCTTAAAACAGAGACTTCTTTTTCTTCTGCCAGAAAGTCAACTAGACAAGCAAATCTCTGAAATATTTGCCTCACTTTATTAAACCCATAAAGGTTAAGCTGTCTAACTAAGCTTTTCATAATTCCTGTTTCAAATATACTGAAAGGGGCCTTTCCAAAACTTCCTTCTTAAAGGCATCTTCATCAATCACTATGGAAGTTCCATTATCATCCCACCAGATGGATTTAAATTGGTCACTTCCAGCCATTTTCCAGAGTTTTCTTGGAAATGTCAGGGAACAAAATTCATTATCTTTATGTCATTCAGAAACACAATGTGTGTAACATGGTCTTTTTATCAAGGATTCTTCAGACAAAGTCTGAAAAGCATTTTCTTCAATCATAGACCTCAAGTCCAAGTCCCCAGAGAATGTTTGATCACACAATAGAGATCTACTGAAGATTCCTGAACCAGTTGGTCCATCTTAACTAGACACATCTTGAATTTTGGAAGAAGCATGTGCCACCTCAAATAGCTTTTTCTACAGTTACTTTTCTAATCTGCATGATTTTGAGCACTGCAGCTTCAAATGCTGCTTTGGCAGGCCTACACAGATAAACTGCTAGGCCATCAAAATGGTTCTCAACCTAAGTAGCTATGACATAACAAAACGTCAGGTCTCCTAGGAACTCAAGTGAAATATTCAGACAGTGTTTATCTTCATTCATAAAATTAAAATGAAACATAAATGATGCTTATATTTATGGTGTGATCTGCAAATATTATCCCCACAAAATCTTTTTAAATAATATTATTTTGGGGTCTTAAAAATAAAACAAATCTCCATTCTTTTGTACACAAATTTATTCCATATTGGTGAATAGGGTATAAATAATGCACAAAATAAGTAAAATAATTTTAAAGTTTTGGAATTAAAAGTGTAATTTGTGTAAAGGCAGTACAGAAAATGTATAATTATTTCATCACCATTTCTAATTAAAGTGAAAAATAATTTGATTTGGAAATGGAAGTAGGTATTTATCTGTGTACTTTTCAATAAGTAGCTCTATATTCAAAACATGAGAGGAATAAATATCAGTTTATTTGGTAAGTTTATAAATAAATGGTAAATATACATGAAATAAAATTAGATTAAAATAATCAATCAAATTTAAGAAATCCCAAAGGGGGCAATTTTTGTTTTAAATTTTAATTAAGTGCTATAAGTGAAACAAATATAATTTAATATTCTACCTTAAAATTACAAAAGAGACAACCTTATTGTATATTTACAAATGTTTATATTTGCCATTCTTTCACTCAGAGGTTTTTCATTCGCTAAAAGAAAATAAATATTCTGGTCATCTTTATAATCCATACTCTTGGGCTTCTGTTTTGTGTTTCAAAATGATGTTGATAAATACATTTATGCACAAGATCCTGGGTTCAAAAAGCAGTGCCTCCATTAAGGGGCAAGCAAACAAATAATCAAAAGACAAAGAAATAACATTATATGTGGTTTGGGGTGGAAATGACCTGGTAATGCATTTTAGGAAGCAATAAGTTTCTCAGTCCTCAAACTGTTGGCATTGTTAATATAGTATGGCATTATAAGTCATGTGTTTTGTGTTCTAATGGTAAATAATAGTTATGCTCTGTATTAGTAAAATGTAGTAAATCCAGTTCTACCAAAAGTTATATTACTTATTTAAAAATAAATTCAATTAAACATAAGCCAAATTCAAAATGAGTGATAAAATTTTTAAATAAATAAATGTACACTCAAGGTGCAATGCAAATTTTACCTTCAGTATCTGTAAATTCCATTCTAAATAAATACTAGCAACCTGAATTCATGGCATATTATAAGTATTATAAACTATAGTTAAGTTGGATTTAGTCCTGGTTCATAAATATTATTTCACATTTGCAAATGAATATATGTGATACTATCCCTTAAAAATAATTCAAAAATAACAGTCTTAAAAAATGTAGGAAATTTATTGACAAATGTGATCTTAACTTTTTTATAAAAATATTCTTACCAAATTCACTCTAGATAGAAAGTAACTAAACATTATAAAATCCATATAAGGAAAACCCATGAGTAACATCAAGTTCAATGTTAACATACAGGAAGGTTTTCCTCTGGTCCAGTAATAAGAAAAAGTAGCTCATTTTCACAAGCCCTAAATTACATTATCAGAAGTCCTAGCCAGAACAACTAGTCAAGGAAAAGTAAAAAGGCATCCAACTTGTAAAAAAGTAGTAAAGATTTTATAGATGACATAATTATGCAGAGTTAAAAACTCCATAGACCCCTCCAGTGACTGTTAGAAATAATGAACAAACTTAGTAAACTTGCAGAATACAAAATCAATACACAAATATCCGTTGCATGTTTATATAGTAACAACATATTATCAGAAATAGAAATTAGGAAAATAATTGTGTGTAAATTTATACCAAAAACAATAAAATAGAAATACATATGATAAGTGAAAAAAAAGATATAAACATAGATCTATAAATTACAGGTGCAAGAAAAATAAGTAAACAAAATAAATAGAAAGATATTCTGTGCTCATAGATTGCATATAATGTGAGGAAATATTCTACTCTATCTTTTACATGTTAAATCTCCCCAGCATTAATTATTGAGGACAATGTGCTTTCTTCATATTGTACTCTTGATTCCTTTTTCATGGGCTTTCTGATCATAGGTTTGACGGATTATATCTGGTTGCACTATTCTCTTCTATTGATTGGTGGCTGTTTTTGAGCCACTATCATGTTGTTTTAATTACTAAAGCTTTGTAACATCAGAGAACTTTACACCATTAGATTTAATACACTTTTTCAAGATTATTTTGGCAACTCATGATCTTTGTGTTTGCATATTAATTTTGAAATTATTTTTTCTATTTAACAAAAAAGTCTCATGGGTATTCTGACATGAATCACACTAAATGTAAAATCCTTTGGGTAGAATGGTTGTTTCAACCATTGTTTCACATCATTAACATAAGAAATCTTTTCATTTCTTTGGATCAGTCTTAATTTCCTTCATCAAAGTTTTCTGTTTTTAACTTATAGGTTTTCTCCTTATTTGTTAACTTCATTTCTAGGTATTCTTTACATATATATATTATTATATATATTATATTTGTAAACACGTGTTCTACACAAATACAACAGTCAGAAGGCAGTGGCAAGACATATTCAATTCCTGAATGAAAGAAAGCTGTAATCTAAGATAATTTATCAAGCAAGGCTATCTTTTAGAATAGGAGGAGAGGTAAATAACTTCCACAGAAGCAAATACTAAAAGAATTATGCAAGAGAAAAAGAAATAATGAAAAATCAACTCTATATAAAAAAGAAGCAGGATGCTATAGAAAAGAGAAAGGCATAATTAGAAAGGGAATAGTTACAATGACTTACAGCAGAATAAATATGATGTTGTAAAACAGGACATCAAAAATTTTAAGGGTCACAGAGTGAAACAGGGCAAAAAGAGTGTTTTCTTCTTGTTTCTGTTCTCTGTAGGATGGGTTTGAGTTTGTATTCTTATCAGTTAAAATAAACACACATAGTACGGGTCAATATAAATACAAAACAGGGTAACCATAAGTCAAAAGCGTACAATGAACTCACAAAGCCAAAAAGAAACCAAAATAAAAAAAGAAAACTAATAAAGCCACAAAAAGAAAAAGAAATGAACAAAAAGGAAATACCAAATCAAATGGATAATGAAGTTCAAAATGGAAATAAACACCAGTCTACCAATAATTATCACAAATGTTAATGGACTTAGTGCTTCAATCAAAAGATATATATTGTCTGATTGGATAATATAACAAGACCCTACATTATGAAGCATACAAGAGACCCACTTTTGTAAGAGGAACACACATCAATTGAAATTCAGAAGAAGGAAAAATATATTCCATGCAAATGGACATGACAAGAAAGCAGGACTAGCAGTAATGACTTCACCCAAAATAGAGTTACAAGAAAGGCCATAGAGTAAGATAAACAAGGACATGATAAAATGATGAAAGGAGAAGTACAAAATGAGGGTATTATACTCATTAAGATATATACACTCAAAATTGGAGCACCGAAATACATAAAGCAAATACTAATAAATAAAAGAGAGAAATCGCTGGGAACACAATCACAGTAGGAGACTGTAACACCCTGTTACCATCACTGGACAGGTCTTTCACACAGAAAATTAATAAGGGAACAAAGATATTAAAAGACATGATAAAATAATTGGAGATGGTTGATACTTCCAAAACAGTACTTCTCCCAAAAACAGGATATACATTCTTTTCCATGTCACTGGAATATTTTCTAGGAATGATTATGTACTCAGGCACAGAAGAAGCCTCAACTAATTTAAGAAGTTAAAATTTATTTCAAGGTTCCATTCTGAGTATTATACCATGAAACTAGAAATCAATCACAGAAAAACAGGCTGAAAAATTGACAGCATGTAGATTAAACAAAATGGTACTAAAACAAGGAGGGGAGGTAATGAAGTAAAAGAAGAAATTAAAAAATATCTTGAGAAATATGACAAAACACTACACAAATTCCATGGAATAAAATTAAAGCAGGCTTAAGAGGGAAGTTCATATTGACAAGGCACTCCTAAATGTAGAAGAGCAATTTTAAATAAATAATCCAATGTTCTATGTAAACTAATCATGAAAAGAAGAGCAAACAAAACCAAAAATCAGCAGAAAGTGGGAAATAATAAAGATCAAGGGAGAAAGAAATGAAATAAATTTTAAAAAATAGAGATAATCAATCAAAATATTTTTGAAAAATTGACAAAAGTCAGGATAGGCTATCCAACAAGAAAAGAGAGAGAACACAAATAATATAAGAAATGAAAATGGAGAAACTTCAAAGAGTACAACAAATTTGCAAAATATCATAAGGGAATACCATGAGCAACTGCAAGGAAACACATTGGAGTACCTAGAGAAATGGAGAAGTTTCTGGAAACATTCAGCCCACCATTATTGCATCAAGAAGAAATTGATCATTTAAACAGACAGATCACCAGAAATGGAATAGAATTATCAATAAAATAAAAAATCTCTGCAAACAAAATTTCAGAAACAAATAGCTTCACTGGGTAATTTGACCAAACATACTAAGAAAAATCCATACCAGTTCTCTTCTCCTCAAACTCTTCCAAAATATTGATATGGAGAGAGTACACGCAAACTCACACCATAAGGCCAACATCAACCTGATACCAAAACCAGACAAAGACACTACCTCAAAAGAAAACTATATGCCAATATCATTGATAAACATAGATGTAAAGTCTTTAAAAAATTATTAACAAACAGAATCCAACAACATGTAAATAAAGATCATAAACCATGATCAAGTTAGGTTCACCCCATGAACACAAGGATGGTTTAACATTTCCAAATCAATCAATCAACTGTGATACACCATATTAACAAAAGAGAGGACAAAAATCCACATGATCATCTCAGTAGATGCAGAAAAAGCATTTGATAACATTTAACACCTATCTGCAATAAAAGTTCTTATCACAGTGGGTGCAGAGTGACCATATCTCAACATAATGATTGCTATTTATGACAAATATATAGCCAGTAAAATACTCAACGGTGAAAAACTGAAAACCTTTTCAGAAAAACCTGAGACAAGACAAGGTTTCCCATTCTCACAATTTCAATTCAACATAGTCTTGGAAGTCCTAGCCACAAAGATCAGGCAAGAAAATTTGATTTCCTATCAAATTATGCAAAACATTTCTTTATAGGACTTAAACAAATGATCCTATGATTTACAAAGAGTCATAAACTATCCATAGTTTCCAAAGTAATATTAAAGAAAAAGAAACAGGCTAGAATAATAACCCATCAGGTCTACATACACTATTGCAGAGCTACAATAATCAAAATTACATGATATTGGTACAGAAAAAGGCATATGGACCAATGGAACAGAATAGAGGGCCTAGGAATAAATCTACAGGCCTATGTTCATTTAATGTTTGACAGAGTAACCAAGAATATGGCAGAGAAAAGACCATCTCTTCACCAAACGGTGTTGGGAAAACTGGATAGCAGCATCAGAGCAATGGAGTTAGAACACTCCTTCACTCCATACACAAGGATAAACTCAAAATGGCTTGAAGACTTACATGTAAGGCAAGACACAGTAAATGTCCTAGAAGAAAACATAGGCAAAACACTCTGAGATAAATCTCAGCAATGTTCTCCTAGAATAGACTACCCAGGGAAGGGATGTAAGAGCAAAATTAATAAATGGGACCTAATTAAACTTATAAGCTATTGCACAGCAAAGGGAACCATAAACAAAGCAAAATGAAAATCTACAGGTTTTAAGAAAATATTTAGAACTGATGCAACTGACAAAGTCTTAATTTCCAAAATATAAAGGCTTCATACAACCTAATAATAATAAAAAAACAAGAAACCCCATCTGAAAATGGGCAAAATCCCTAAAGAAGCAATTCCCCGATAGAGAAATACAAATGCCACATAGATATATGAAAAAAAATTGCTCACTATCATTATCAGAGAAGGGCAATTCAAAACTATAATGAAGTGTCACTCACAGTAGTCACAATGGCCATCATTCAAAATTTCACAAACAATAATTTCTGGGAAAGCTTTGGAGAAAGGGAACCCTCCTACACTTTTGGTAGTAATGTAGTTTGGTGCAGTGGTTGTGGAAACCAGGATGGGGATTACTCTAAAGAATAAAAATAGAGTTAACATATGATCCAGCAATCCCACTTCGGGGTATATATCAAAAGGAACCCTATTTCAAAAAGGCACCTGCACCACAAAGTTCTTAGCAGTGCTATATACAAAACCCACGACATGGAAGCAACCTAATTGTCCAATAACTGATGACAGTATTCAGAAGTCATGCCGTATTTACACAATGGAATAATATTCTGCAACAAAAAATGACAAAACAATGACATTTTCAGCAATATAGATCTCCCCAAAAAGTGTCATTCTAATTGAAGTAATCCAGAAAGAGAAAGAAAAATAATACATGACATGACATATGTGGACCCTTAAAAAAAAATTTAGATGAGGAAACTATGATTTCATCTACAAAACTGAGACACACTCACAGATTTACTAAACAATTTTATGGTTACTGCGGAAAGAGTCTGGTAGAGGATATATTTGGGAACTGTTCATTTATAAATGTCATCCATTATATATAAAAATAGATGTTTTCAAAATTTCTTTTCTATGACACAAGGCAGTAAGTTAAATACCGTGAAGTAATATTTAATAGGCACACAAATATATGCATCTTCGGGGACACCGTGCTCTACACCACAGATTGACACATTCTAAACGGCAGTATTTTAATGATAAATAAATGAATAAATATGTAAATAAAAATAAATAAATAAATAAATAAATATATTTAATGATAAAAGAAATACAAAGATTCACACTACTTAACTTTACCCATCAAGAACCCAGGAGAAAACAGAAGGAATAAAGAAGAAATTGAATAAATGAGAGTAAAGGAAATACAGAAACAATTGAAAAGGGGAAAAAATATGCCTAAGGTTGTTTCTTTTAAACATAAAGTGGACAAAATTTTAGGTTGGCTAACAAAACAAAGACTCAAATAATATTAGATATAAAAGAGAAGTTATTTCCAGTGATGTTGCAGAGATGCATAGCATCATAAGAAATTATCACTAGCTTACGATTTGAATGACCTAGAGCAAAAGACAAATTGCCAGAAACATATGTCTTCCAAAACTGAATCAAGAGGAAATTAGAAAGTTAAATAGAGCAAAAGTGTGTATGAGAAAATCAGTACTCCAAATTTCCCAAATCAGAAAAAATTTACAAGATGAATTTTTCTGGTGAATTCTGTCATACATTTGAAGACAATTTTTCACCAATTCTTCCACAAATCTTCCAAGAATTTGAAGGGTGTGAAAGATTCCAAACTTGTTTTATGATTCCAGCTTTATTTGCATAACAAGGCTAGAAAGGACATTATATTCAAAATATAGAATATTAACCCTGATGAACATATGTGCCAAAATTCTCAACAAAACACAAGCAAAATGAATTCAACAACACATTTAATGTATCATACACATACATGAGTAAAGGTATTTATCCCTGGGTTTAAGAATACTTCAAAATATTGAAATCAATAAAGATGACATGCCACACTAATAGAATGAGAAATAAATCTCAAATAATCATCTCAATAGGTGCAGAAAGAGCATTGTATATAATGGAACATCCTTTTATGATACTCCCAACAAATTAGGTTAACCCTGTCAGTGGCATGATATCATATACACACAAATACTCTGTGGAGAGAAGTAAGCAGTTTTGTTTATTGATTCTTAGAAAAAGGATTTATATAGGTCATGCACAATGCCTCACATATCATCTAAGTTATAACAATGTTAATATTCTTATGCTATTTATTTCCCCATGCTCCTGCAGTAAGCACAGGATGTTAAATTATCAAGAATTGTTTTAAGATCATCCCGGAACTTCATTAAGTAGGCCATCTCTTTATCAGCTGGCTGTGCCTGTCTTAGGTTGCCCTTCTCTTAGGATCTTACCCAGCATAGGCTATCCAGACATTCATATTGGATACATTTTGTAGGCCATTTCTTATCCAGCCTGGATATGTGACATTCCTCACAGATTTTTTATCAGTTCAGCACATGGGCTTATTCTCTAGAACCTTCAGACAGGGGCCTTCAAACACAACATCCCTTGACAGAAAAATAGATGTAGAAAATTTTATGTATATATGCAATTGAATCAATACTTTGCATTCCTATCAACAGTGTCCATGGTGTTCCTTTTTCTCCACAATCTCACCAACATCAATTTTTTTTGATACGAGCCTTCTGACAAGTGTGAGGTCTTGTCTCATTTTTGGTTTATGACTTTCCTAATAATTTATAACTCTGAACATATTTTCATGTGTCATTTAGCCAAATGTATGTTTTCTACAGAAAATTGATTCAGATCTCTCTATTCAGTTCCTACGGACAACTTTTTTAATTAGATTTTTTGGTCTTTTTTGTTGTTGTTGTGGGGTAAGATTTTGGCATATATTTCGATATTAAAACTTGATTGGAAAATATCACTTACAAAGATATTCTTCCAATGTGTTGGTTGACTTTTCATTTTATTGATCATTTCTTCTTTAGTGTAAATCTGTTTAGAGTGATCCAATCATATTTCGTTAGTTTTCCTTCTGCTTCCCTTGCAAGAGGAGACATATGTAGAATCAAGTTAAGTCCAATGTCAGTGTGTACTTCTTATATTTTACACTAGGATGACTTTTTTTTTTCCAGTTTTATGTTTTATATGACCAGGAGTGGGATTGCAGTATCATAAGATAGGTCTATTTTTATTTTTAAAGGAACTTTCATACTGTTTCCAAAGTGGTTGCACCTATTTTCATTCCCATCAACAGCATTGGAGAGTCCCGTTTTCCCCACAACCTCCCCAGTCTTTATTATTTGTAGACATTTGGATGACAGCCCTTCTCAGTAGTTTGAGGTAAAACATTATTTTAATTTTGTCTTGCATTTGTATAATGATTAGCTATGTGAGCATGTTTTTATATTCCTGTTTGTCATCTGTGTGTCTTTTTTAGAGAATTGTCTTCCACTGATTTTCTGACTGAGTTGTTTGTAGATTTTTGAAATGGAGCTGTAGGAACGATTTGTGTATTTTATAATTTAGCCTCTTGTTGATTGCATTGTTTTCCTAATGGTTTCTCTCATTTGGAAGTTCATCTTTTCATATTGTTTATTTTCCTGTGTAGAAGCTTTTAAATTTAATTAGGACCTATTTGTTTATTTTGCTTTTAATGTTTTTAATTTGGGAGTGTGACATAAGAATATTTCACTATAATTTTTATCTTGTTTTGCCTATGTTAGTTTCCAGGACTTTTATTGTGTTATGCATTAGATTGATCTATTTAAAACATTTTGAGTTTATTTTTATACTGTGTGAGGGAGTTTTCTAATTTCATTGATTTACATGTAGCTGTTTAGCTTTCTCATCATTACTTGCTGAATACTGCCTTTTATGCATTGTATATTTTTGTTTTCTTTGTCATAGTTTAGTTGACCATACGTGTGATGTTTTATTTCTGCCTCTGTGTTCTATTCCAGTGATATAGATGTTTGTTTGTTTTCCAGTATTGTGCTGTTTTGATTAATGTATTTTTGTAATATATTCTGAGATCTGGGAGGGTTGTGGGTTATGCCTTCAACTTTGTTCTTTTCCCTTATTGTTCCTTTTTCAGTTCTGGTTCTTTAGCAGTTCCATACAAATCTTAGGACTGTTTTTAGTTCTTTGGAAAATATCATTTATTTCGATCTGAATCACTTTATATATGTAGACATCTTTTGTTGTATGTATATTTTAACAATATTAATTCCTCTAAACAAAGACATTGAGATTTCTTTTCATTTATTTGCATCATCTTCAAATTTCTTTATCAGATTCCTATAGATTTTATTATCTTGGTTTATTCATAGGTTTTTCATTTTTGATCTGATTTCATATGGATTTTTTAAAATTATGGAATATTTCATTGTTAGTGTAAAGTAATATGACAGTTTTTGTATATTAATCATGAATCATGCTACTCTGCTATATGTCTTTATTAGTTTTAGTTGTTTTGGTGTGCAGAATCTTTAGTGTTCTCTGTATAGATTATCAGGTCATCTAAAATAATAACAGTTTTACTTCATTCAATCCAACTTGAATAACTTTTTTTCTTGTCCGAATGCTGTTACTAGGACTTCCCATACTGTGTTTAATAGAAATGGTGAGAGTGGGCATCCTTTTCTTATTCCTTTATTTGGCTTTCAGTTTTGCGCTTTTGCATTTTATGTTTTCTGTGGTTCTGTAATTAATGACTTTATTTATGTTGAGGTATATTTCCTGAATCCTACTTTGGTAAGAGGTTTCTGTTGTTGTTGTTGCTGCTCTTGTTGTTGTTGTTATTGTTGTTGTTATTGCTGTTGTTGCTGTTTTAAAGAATAAATGTTGAATTTTGTGAATTGCTTTTTAAGGATTTATTGGGATGACCACGGCGTTTTTCCTTTTTCTTTTGTTAAAGTGCTGTATCAAACTGATTGATTTCATGTATGTTCAACCTCTCTTATGACACTGCAATGAATTAAAGTTGATCATGGTGTATGATTCATATTTGTTATTGCTGGATTAAGTTTGGTAATAATATTTTGTAAAATTTTTGCATCTAAATCAATCAAATATATTGGCTTGAATTTCTCTTTGCCCATACTTTTTTTGTTGGCTTTGCTATCAGGTTGATGAAATCTTCATAGAATCAACTTGGGAGTTTCCCGCATCTTCACTATTTTTGAATAGTTCGAAGAGTATTAGTTCTGCTTTGTATTTTTGTGCAGTTCTCCACGGGAGTTGTTTATATCTGCACTTCAATTTAAAGATTTTTTTAAATGCATATTCTATCTTTCTACTAGTTATCAGTTTGTTCAAATTATTTGTTTCTCCTTATCTCTGTCTCTTTCTAGACATTTGTCTATTTCTTCTAATTTGTCCAGTTAATTGGCATATAACAGTTGACAAAATGATCCGTTTTTTGTATATCTGAGGGAGCAATTGTAAATTCTCCACTTTTATTTGTGACTTTATTTCTTTGGAGCATCTCTCTTTTCTTCATGATGCACCTGGCTAGAGGTTTTTTGATTATGCTTACCATAAAAGGGAAAAAAAAAAGAACATAATCTTTGGTTTTACTACTTTTTTGCAGAGTTGTTTTTTCTCTCTAATTTATATTTACACCTGTAATATTTAGGATCATGTTTTTTTCTTTTTTTAACTTGTTTTAATTGGTTTTTAATCATTTTACAAAGTTGTCTCAAATTCCATTCTAGAGCACAATTTTTTAGTTACCATGAACATATATATATTTGTTGTCAGATTTTTTCCCCCGTGAGCTGCAGCAAGATCTTTTATATATTTCACTGTGCCATACAGTACAATCCTGTTTATCTATTCTACAATTTTTACCTCCCAGCCTATCTCTTACCACCCCCTACCCCCTTGGCTACGAAAAATTTGTATTCTCTGCTTGCGAGTCTATTTCTGTTTTGTATTTATGCATTTTTTGTTTGGTTTCTTTTGTTTTTAGATTCCACACATGAGCCATCTCATATGGTATTTTCCTTTCTCTTACTGGCTTACTTCACTTAGACTGATTTTCTCCAGGACCATCAATGTTGCTGAAAATGGCATTATGTTGTCGGTTTATAAGACTGACTATTATTCCATTGAATACATATACCACCTCTTCTTAATGCAGTTAACTGTCGATGGACATTTAGGCTGTTTCCATGTCTTGATCATTGTAAATAGTGCTAGCTATGAAAATTGGTGTGTATGTGTCATCCTGAATTAGGGTTCCTTGTGGATTTATGCCCAGGAGTGTGATTCCTAGGTCATATGTTAAGTCTATTGCTATGTTTTTGAGGAATCTCCATCCTGCTTTCCACAGTGGCTGCACCAAACTGCATTGCCACCAGCAGTGAAGGACGGTTCCCTTTTCTCCACAGCCTTCCCAGTATTTGTCAGTTGTGGATTTTTTAATGATGGGCATTCTGACTGGTGTGAGGTGATACCTCACTGCAGTTTTGATTTGCATTTCTCTAATAATCAGTGATATTGAGCATTTTCTGATGTGCCTTTTGATAATATGGATGTCTTCGTTGGAGAATTGCTTGTTTAGGTCTTCTACCCAATTTTGGATTGGGTTGTTTATTTTTTCTTATTCAGTGGATGAGCTGCTTATATACTCTTGAGATCAAGTCTTTCTCGGCTTCATTTGCAAATTTTTTCCCATTCCGTAGGTTGCCTTTTTGTTTTACTTCCGGTTTCTTTACTGTGCAGAAGCTTGTAAGTTTCATTAGTTCTCATTTGTTTATTCTTGCTTTTATTTATTCTACGGGAAAATTTTCGAGACATACGTCAGATAACGTTTTGCCTATGTTTTCCTCTAGGCGGTTTATTGTATCTTGTCTTATGTTTAAGTCTTTGGTCCATTCTGAGTTTGTTTATGTGTATGGTGTTCTAGCTTTATTGGGAGTGTTCTAGCTTCATTGATTTACATGTTGCTGTCCAGTTTTCCCAACACCAGTTGCTGAAGGGACTGTCTCTATTCCATTGAAATTTCTTTCCTCCTTTGTCAAAGATTTGTTTCCCAAAATTTTGTGGGTTCATTTCTGGACACCCTATTCTGTTCCATTGGCCTATATGTATGTTTTTCTCCCAATACAGCGCTGTCATGTTGACTGTAGCTCTATAGTATTATCTGAATCATTAGCGTAAATAAATGCCACTGATATTTGGACCTTAATCTTGTAACCTGCTACCTGGCTGAATTCTTTGATCAGCTGTAGTAAATTTTGTCTGGATCTTGTAGGGTTTTCTATATATAGTAACATATTATCTGCATATAGTAAGACATTATCTCTTCCTTTCCAATTTGCATCCCTTTTACTTATCTTCTTCTTTGATGGCTGTGTCTTGAAATTCCAAGGCTATCTTGAGTAGGAGTCATGATAGTGTGTTTCCTTTTATTGTCCCAGATTTTAGTAGGAGGATTTTCACTTTCTCATTGTTGTGTACTCTGCTTGCTGTAGGTTTGTTATCTATAACTTTCATGATGCTGAGATATGTTCCCTCTATGCCCACTTTGGTGAGAGTTTTTATCATTCGTGGGTTTTGAGTTTTATCAAATGATTTTCCTGCATCTGTTAAGATGATCTTGTGGTTTTGGTCCTTTCTCTTGTTGATATGCTGTATTACATTGATAGATTTGCATATGTTGAAACATCCCTGTGTTGCTGGCATGATCCCTAATTAGTCATGGTGTATAATCATTTTTCTGTGTTGTTGAATTCTATTTGCTTCTCTTTGGGTGAGGAATTTGTCGTCTGTGTTCATCAGTGATATTGGCCTATAATCCTCTTTTTTGGTAGTGTCTTTGCCTGGTTGTTGTATCAGGGTGATTTTGGCTTCATAGAATGTGTTTGGGAGTATTCCTCACTTTTTAATCTTCTGGCAGAATTTGAGGACTGGTATGAGATCTTCTTTTTATGTTTTGTAGAATTTACCAGAGAAGCCATCCGGTCCTGGACTGTTATTTGTAGGGAGGTTTTATATTGCTATTTTGATTTCCTGTCTAGTGCTCTGCTTGTTCAAGGGGTCAGTTTCTTCTTGATTCAGTCTTGGTGGACAGTATGTTTTCAGAAACTTCTACATCTCTTCTAGGTTATACAGTTTGGTTCCATACACTCTTCATAATATTCTCATATGATATTTTTATTTTTATTTTATTTGTTGTAATTTCTACATTCTCCTTTCTTATTTTGCTTATATGTGCTGACTCTCTTTTCTTCTTTTTGAGTTTTGCCAGAGTTTTTTCGATTTTACAAACTTTTTTGAAAAACCAGCCTTTAGATTGGTTGAATTTTTTTCTATGGTCTTTTTAAACTCTATTTTATTTATTTCCTCCCCAATATTTATGATTTCCTTCCTTACACTGCCTTTTGGGGTTATTTGTTCTTCTTTTTCTAATTCATTCTGCTGGTGGGTTAAATTGTTTATTGGTGATTGTTCTTCTTTATTGAGGTAGGCCTGCATCACTATAAACTCCCCTCTGAGCACTTCTTTTGCTGTGTCCCATAAATTTTGTTTGGTTTTGCCCTCATTTTCTTTTGTCTCAAGGTAATTTTTTATTGCGGCTTTGATTTCTTCATTGACCCATTGGTTTTTTATAAACATATTGTTTAATCTCCATGTTTTCCTTTGTTCTCCTTTGTTTCTCTGTTGTTGATTCCTAGCTTAATGGCATTGTGGTCAGTAAAGATGCTTGAGGTAATTTCTATCTTCTTAAAATTGCTGAGGTTTCTTTTGTGCCCAAGTATATCATGAATCCTGGAAAATGTTCCACATGCACTTGAAAAGAATTTATATCCTATTTTCGGTGGGTGCAATGCTTTCAATATATCCACCAAGTGTAAAATTTCTATTGTATTATTTAACTTCTCTGTTGCCTAATTTATTTTCTGTCTCGATGATCTGTCCAGTGATGTTAATGCAGTGTTGAAATCTCCAAATATGAATCCCCATTTATATCTGTTAGCAATTATTTTATATACTTATATGCTCCTGTATTTGTTGCATATGTGTTAATGAGTGTGCTGTCCTCATATTGTATCACTCCTTCAATCATTATAAAATGTCCTTCTTTATCTTTCTTTATGGCCTTTGTTTTAAAGAATATTTTGTCTGAAATCAATACTGCAACACTGGCTTTTCTGGTTTTTCCATTTGTATGGAATACCCTTTTCCATCCATTCACTATCAATCTATATGTTTCCTTCTTCCTGAAGTGCGTCTCTTGTATGCAGCATATTGAAGGTTCTTGCTTTATTATCCAGCCTGCCACTCTATGACATTTGAGTGGAGAATTTAGTCCATTAACATTTACAATAATTGATGATAGTTCAGTGTTTATTGCAATTTTGACCTTCTCTTTGCAGTTGATTTGTTATTTCCTCTTTGTTCCTTTCATCTTCCTTTTATGGTTTGGTCATTTTCCTTTGTATTATCTTGAATTTTATTTAGTTTTTGTGACTCCCTGATAAGTTTTTATCTTCTTGTTACCGTTTTTTATAAGTCCCTAGACCATTAATATAACTGCCTTTATTAAATGGATAGTAACATGATCTCAAACCCATTCTACTGAGAACAAAATATTTTAAAAGCAAAGACCTAAAAACAAAATTCTCTGTTTTCCTGCCTCCCTCTCCACTGTTAATGATTTGTATATATTTTTTTAAAATTTTATGTTTATTTATACTTCATGAGCTATCACCTTTCCAGCTGTGAGTTTCACATTTCTGTAGCATCATGCTTCTTTTCTTTTTAGAGGGGACCTTTCAGTATTTCTTTTAGCATGGGTCTAGTGTTTCTAAACACTTGTAGGTAGATGTTTCTTGTCTGTGAAATTCTTTTTGTCTCCTTCTACCATAAATGATAGCCTTGCTGATCAATGTATACTACGGAATATCATTTCTTTCATTCAGGACTTTGAATATATCTTGCCACTCCCTTCTGGCTTGTAGTATTTGCGTAGTGAAATCAGCTGGAAGCCTTATGGGGATTCCCTTGTAACTCACTCTTTGCTATTCTCATGCTGCCTTTAGGATAATTCCTTTATCCTTGACTTTGGCCAACTTAATTATATGTCCTGGTGTGGGTGTATTTGGGTTCTTCCCGTTTGGGACACTTTGAGCTTCCTGTAGTTGGATATCTGATTCCTTCTTTAAGTTTGGGAAGTTCTCAGTCATGATTTCTACAAAAACCTTTGCAATCCTCTTTGATTTCTCTTCCCATTCTGGGACTTCTATCATGCCAAGATTGGCATTTTTTCTATTATCCCATAGATCCCTTTTGTTTTTTTCATTTGTTTCTCATTGTTTCTCCTGTAGCACTTCTGATTGGAAGTTTCTATTTTCCTGTCTTCTAAGTCACTTATTCGTACTTCTGTGTTATCTAGTGAGCTTTGCTACACCTTTAGATCATTCCTGATCTCATTCAACGTGTTTACGTATACTTCTTGTCTCTTCTTTATAGCTTCCATTTCATTTTTGACATATTTTATATCTCTAAACACTATCTCTTTTATTTCCTTCAGTAATTTGATCACTCCTTTTTTGAAATCTTGATCTAGTATGATATTGATGTCTATTTCACTGATCATTCTTTCAGGGGATTCCTCTCATTCTTTTAATTGGGAATGGTTTCTCTGCTTCTTCATCTTGCTCCTACATCTCTGGCACTGAGGTTTATAGTGTTTCAGTTATCTACTGTCATCCTAATTGAGTTTATCAACCTAATGCCTATGAAGTAATGCAACTTGTAAAAGAGAAAAAAGAAAGAGAGAGATAAAGAATTTTACAGAAGTGATAAATAAATGTTTCAAGACATTTTATAATGAAAATTAGAAAAGCAATTTGAAGCAGCGTTTTGACAGTTAATAATAAAAAAATATTTTAAAAAATTTAAAAGGCATTAAAATGGGGGTATGTATAATTGCCTAAGAAGTAAAAATTAAGTGTGTAATAGAAAATGGAACAGGTAAAAACTGATTAAAACAAAGGAGTGGTCAGTGTCCTCCTGTAAACTCTGTATTTTAATGTGAAGTGTTTCTGTATTCATCTGGTTTTGTAAGCTCATCTTCCTGTTTCCAGAGGCCCTCCATTGGAGCCCTCATCTGTGCTGCTCCCAAGGCATGTCAGCAAGCTGATCGCTCCTACATCCAACACTGGTTCAGGTGCAGCTCTATTTACTCTGGGCTGGCTTGTCACTGCCCTGCCTGGTGCTGCAGTTAGATGTTGCAGACTAACCAGGCAGGATTGGGCATCATGCCCTCTCCCACCAACATGGTCAGGGGCTGTATTCCAGCCCAAAATGTGGGGGGGAATCCACCCCATCAGTGTGCCAATCACTCTATGCTCTGTGCCACTGTACGCTCTGCCTTGGGTTGGCACACCGGAAGTGGACTCAGGGAAGACTGAGGAACAGCCCTGTCCCTGGTCTGGGCCAAAATCCAGCTCCTTGTTTGTCTTGGTGGACAAATTCTCTGAGGAACCAGGGCAGTAGGATCCTATCTGCATCATGCTGTAGACAAATCTCCATCTGGCACTTGAATCTGCTAAGTCCTTAGGTGTAGATGCAGGTTTTGCCCCCACTGCCACTTGGGTGTAAAGCACCTGAAGGTGTGGTGGCTGTGTCTGAGCCCCAGCTCTCTTCACCTAGAAACTTTTGTGGATTTTCAGTGATGTGAAATTCAACATTTCCCCCAGAGGAAGGCCTGTGTTGTTCTGCCCTGTTCACTCACAGCCATGGCACAAAGCCCACTCCATTCCCCCAGGCTGCCACAGTGAAGCCATCTGCATCTACCACCCAGCTAGGGAAGCATGGCCCTGCACCCTGCATCTGGGCTGCATCTTCACCTGGGTGTCACAGGGATATTCTGTGCCTGTTTAACAAAGATCTGTAAGTCAACTTATAATTTGTACATGAAACCGATGAACCTCACTTACCATCAGAAAAATGCAAGTCCCACTATCACCACTCTTATTCAATGTAGTCCTGGAAGTCCTAGCCACAGCAATCAGGCAAGAGAAAGAAATAAAAGGGATCCAAATTGGAAAAGAAGAGGTAAAAGTGTCATTACATGCTGATGACATGTTACTATATATAGAAAACCCTAAAAGGTCCACAAAAAAGCTACTAGAGCTGATTGAAGAATTCAGCAAGGTAGCAGGTTACAAAATGAATGTTCAAAAATCAGTTGCCTTTCTTTACACTAACGATAAATCAACAGAAAAAGAAAGTAAAGAAACAATCCCCTTTAAAATAGCACCCAAAGTAATAAAATATCTGGGAATAAATCTAACCAAGGAGGCGAAAGAATTATACACAGAAACTATAAACCATTGATGAAGGAAATTAAAGAAGACTTTAAAAAATGGAAAGATATTCCATGCTCTTAAATTGGAAGAATCAATATTGTTAAAATGGTCACACTTCCCAAGGCATTTTCAGATTTAATGCAATCTCTATCCAATTAACCAGGACATATTTCACAGAACTAGAACAAATCATAATAAAATTGATATGGAACCATCAAAGACCTAGAATTGCTAAAGCATTACTGAAGAGAAAGAAAGAGGCTGGAGGAATAACTCTCCCAGACTTCAGACAATACTATAGAGCTACAGTCATCAAGACAGCATGGTATTGGTACCAAAACAGACATATAGACCAATGGAACAGAATAGAGAGCCCAGAAATGAACCCACAAACTTGGTCAACTCATCTTCAACAAAGGAGGCAAGAATATACAATGGAATAAAGACAGTCTCTTCAGCAAATGGTGTTGGGAAAACTGGACAGCAGCATGTAAAACAATGAAGCTAGAACACACCCTTACACCATATACAAAAATCAACTCAAAATGGATTAAAGACTTAAACATAAGACAAGATACAATAAACCTCCTGGAGGAAAACATAGGCAAAACATTATCTGACATACATTTCAAAAATTTTCTCCTAGAAGAAATAAAAGCAAGAATAAACAAATGGGACCTAATGAAACTTACAAGCTTCTGCAGAGCAAAGGAAACCAGAAATAAAACAAGAAGAAAACCTACGGAATGGGAGAAAATTTTTGTAAGTGAAACTGACAAAGGCTTGATCTCCAAAATATATAAGCAGCACATACGACTCAATAAGAAAAAAATAAACAACCCAATCCAAAAATGGGCAGAAGGCATAAACAAGCAACTCTCCAAGGAAGACATACAAATGACCAAAAAGCACACGAGAAAATGTTCAATATCACTAATTATCAGAGAAATGCAAATCAAAACTACAATGAGGTATCACCTCACACCAGTCAGAATGGCCGTCATTCAAAAATCCAAAAATGACAAATGCTGGAGAGGCTGTGGAGAAAGGGGAACCCTCCTACACTGCTGGTGGGAATGCAGTTTGCTGCAGCCACTATGGAAAACAGTGTGGAGATTCCTCAAAAGACAAGGAATAGACTTACCATTTGACCCAGGAATCCCACTCCTGGGCTTGTACCCAGAAGGAAATCTACTTCAGGATGATACCTACACTCCAATGTTCATAGCAGCACTATTTACAATAGCCAAAACATGGAAACAACCTAAATGTCCATCAACAGGTGACTGGATAAAGAAGATGTGTTATATTTATACAATGGAATACTACTGAGCCATAAAAACAGATAACATAATGCCATTTGCAGCAACATGGATGATCCTAGAGAATGTCATTCTAAGTGAAGTAAGCCAGAAAGAGAAAGAAAAATACCATATGAGATAGCTCATATGTGGAATCTAAAAACAAAAACAAACAAACAAACAAAAACAAAGCATAAATACAGGACAGAAATAGACTCATGGACAGAGAATACAGACTTGTGGTAACCGGGGGGTGGTAGAGGGTGGGAAGGGATAGACTGGGATTTCAAAATTGTAGAATAGATAAACAAGATTGCACTGTATAGCACAGGGAAATATACACAAAATGTTATGATAAATCACAGAGAAAAAATGTGACAATGAGTTTGTATATGTTCATGAATGACTGAAAAATTGTGCTGAATACTGGAATTTGACACAACACTGTAAAATGATTATGAATCAATAAAAAATGTAAAAAAAAAGGAAAAATGCAAGTCCAAAAAACAATGAGATTTTATGTCACTCCTGTCAGAATGAGTATTATCAAAAAGATAACAAACATAACTGTTGTTAAGGATGTAAGAAAAACAACCCTGATTAACTGCTGGAGTGAATGTAAATATGTGATGCCACTGTGGAAAACAACATGGAGTTTTATCTTAAAATTAAAAATGAAATATAATCCAACATATACATATGGGGATACTTATTCCAAGAAAATAAAAACACTAATTAGAAAAGATAAATTCAACCCTATATTCAGTGCAGCATTATCCAGAATAGACAGGATACAGAAGCCAATTAATTGCTCATCAATAGATGATGGATAAAGATGTTTGTTTATAGTTTATATACCTACACATCTTATGTACAGACTTATGAGTATATATATATATACACATATATTTTATATATATGCACTATATATATACACACATATATTTTATATATATATGCACTATATATATATATATATATATATATATATATATGCACACACACACATAAAAATGCAATGGGTTATTACTCAGCTCTAAAAAGTATAAGTTCTTGCCATTTGCAAAAATGGGTTGTCCAAGCGGGTAATTTGCTAAGTGAAATAATTAAGAAAGTGAATGACAAATGCTGAATTATTTTACTCATATTTAGAATTTATAACAAATGAACATAACAACACAGAAAAGGATTTATACATATAGAAAGAAACAGGTTGTTCACAAGAAGGAGGGAAATGTGGTGAGGAAAAGAAAAAGTTGAGGATATTAAGAGAGAAAATTTTCCAGTTGCAATTTAAATGAGTCAGGGATAGGAAATGTACTCTATGGGGAATAGCCAATAACTATTAAATATTTTTAAATAGCAACATATCATAACTAGATATATTCTGGTGATCAGTTTGAAATTTATTAATAACAGCAAACTGTATTGTGTAACAGAAACTAACACAGTGTTATATATAAAAGTACACTTCAAAAACAAGCAAACATACATATAGAAAAAAATTAGATTTGTAGTTAACATAGGGAGGGGTCGGGAATGGAGAATTTGATTAATGCACTCAAAAGCCAGAAATCTCCAGCCATAAAATAATCGTGTCCCAGGGATGCCCCATAGAAACATGAAAATTAAAATTAATACTGCTTTATGTTCTATATCAATGTTGTTAAGAGAGTAGACCATATTATTTCTCAAAAAAAACAAAGGACTAATTGTATTTGTTTACAATTTTATCTAAATGAAATAATGAATTCTCCCTTAAGTTGCAATGGTATTTATTTCATGGTACTAGTAAATCAAATCACTATCCTGTGCACCTAAAATTACACAGTGTTTTATGCCAATTATATCTCAATAAAATTGGAAGAGAAAAATGGAAAGTCAATGGTCACTCTTTCCCATGACATTTCTCATGATTGTTTTTGCAGCAAGTAAACTTGAGTCATGGCATACTTATCCTAGGTAAAGAAACAAATAAATAAGTGATTCTAATAAATTATACATAAAGATACAAATAAAATTAGTGTTTTATCATGCCTTAAACTTTCTTCATGTTAACAGCCCACTGCTTCTGTAGGCATCAAAATTTCACTTTGTGTATCCATCCGAGATTAGGGAATGGATACAAATTTTAATCCTGGCTGTTTTCCTGTGAGTGATAAAGTTCACTGTCTCAGAACGAAAGTCTCATTTCCACGAGAGCATTTGTAAAAATGAAACAGGTTGCTAAAAATTTCAGAGTGGTAAAATCTCAGAAATCCTACAATTCTTAACTGTTTTACAATGGGAATGCAATACTAACAAAGACTTGATTTTGGGTAACAATGTGGTGTTTTCTCATGATTGAATTATGGGATGTGAGGATAATTCCTGACATCCAGAACAAACATTCTCTATCAAGTGCTGGGCAAAGAACTGTAAAGTTTCTGCATTTTTAGGACAGAGGACTGCTTTCAAAATGATGATATGCTCACTCTATTCCAGGTAGTCCAAGGAAAGAAAGGTTATTGCAATTTGTAAATTAAAGGGAATAAATCAGCAGTTCAGTCCCTATAAATTAGTCAAGGGGTGTTCAAAGACAAAATAAGTTGTGTCAACAATGAGAATTAAAAGAAAAAAATTAGACATAAGCTTATATTAAAAAGGAGACACAGTTCTGTGCTGGACTCTTGGGACTGGAGAATGTATATGCCTCTGTCCAATTCAAGGTTTCAGTGGCTTTGCCCTAGCATTAGCTTGGGATTCAATGAAAAGGTAACAATTAGTATACGGGGAAAAATATAATCTACCTCTCCCTGATCGGAAGAAAATCTGGTGGCTAAATGAAACTCTTAATTCACAGAGATTCTGCCAGACGCAAAGGAATAATTCACTATTGACTCAACTAAGACAAACTTAGTTACTGCTTAACAATCCATTTTCACACACACACACAATGGTAGAGAGATTTGTAGTATTTAGTGGGAAGAATTCATTGGGCAGAGCTCAGAGAACAGTTTTCAAACACCAGCTAACTTTTCTACTTTGCCAGTAATCTAGATTTTGCCAGGTAGAAAACTACAGATGGAGAAACAAACAATATAATTCTTAAGGATTTCTAATTTTGAATGTAAAGTGTAGATTTTGACTTATCAGTATAGAACCTTGTTATGATGATCACAGTAAGACCCAGTGTGTGATAATAGAGCTGGAAGCTAGCCGCTGAACCAGCCCTTCTGAACCCCAGACTGCTAATGTAAGTAACAAAATAGTCACCATCATAGTTGATCTGACAAATTTAAAAGCTTGATGTTTTTGTTTTAGGAAATCAACTGCTGTCCAGACACAGATCACCTGCTGCAAGTGGGCTCTTTTCTTCTCTTGGTAAAAGTCATATTGGTGGGATGTTGCTAGAGCTTACCCTGACCCATTAACCCATTCTCCAGATTATCAAAGTCTTTCTTCACAACAGGTGACACATTTTCAGGACTCAATGTTGCCATTCCAGTCTTACCAACTGACACTGGCTGCATGATTGTGAGCAGAAGCCTTAGGCTCCCTGACTTTGCCTACAATTTTCCAGCATTTCAGGGCATTTCACATTCTGAAAATGCTTCACCTTTTATTTTAAATTAATGGGAAATAGTCAAAGTCTTCCATGAATATTTTATATTTCCTAATATCTGCAGAAATTTGGTATTCTTGCAGTTGGACAAATTTTTAATTCTACCAACCTCACCTCCTTTTAGTCCACACAATTTGATTGCAGTTTGGTTACTGAATATGACCACCCCAACCATGGGTCTATTACCTCTAAGATGCTTCCTTTGTGAAGGTTAGAAAGGGCACAATTTTTATGGAGTGTATAATCCTACATTAAATGTTTGCAATGACACTGTCTCTTCAGGATAAAGCTCTGATTCTAAGAAGTAAATTAATTAGAAGTCAGTATATTTATTGTTATGGGGAAGAGAATCAACTATTTTGGGGTTCGTGGGTGATGAAGAGACAGGAAAAAATTAAGCAAATGAGAATGGAATGCTTTAGGCCTCTGGAGGCATGAATAAAGAAGAAAATAATACTTTGTCTCCTGTACCTACCTCCAATTACTGTCTTGAGTGACTAGTCCTTGGGCTATGAAAGAGCTAGTCTGTGGTGAAGAGTAAAGACCATAACGAAATAGTTTGAAAACCATGAGAGTTCTGTCGTTTCAGAAAAGTAGATTTTGCTTAAATTCATCATGTATTTTTCATTCACTCAATAATAAAATGCATCCTGTGGCATGTGATTTGCTTGCTGTGTTTGTATTCAAGTTAAACAAGGAAAGGGGGATAGACAGAAAATATCTGCAGGATGTGGTTTCTGTGCTGAGACTGGGAAAATCTATTTAGGTAAAAGGAGGTCATCCTAAGTCCAAGGATGAGCTGAAGCAAAAGTTGTGAATTTGGAGCTAACATAGTTGAAAAGCATTTGCCTGGATATATCTCCAGATACAGTGAATCATAAAGATATGCCAAGGTAATCAGATGCCAGATCTATAAAGTAATGACTATACTATGTTGAGTTTGTGGGCTTAGAGCTGGAAAGGCATTAAATGCCACCCTGAGGATGTAAGCTTGACTTTGGCTGGAACAGAAAAGTAACATTAAGTATTGACAAGAAAATATAGTATAGAATATTGAGGGGAGGAAAAAAAGCACCAATTGGAATGCTTTGAGAATAGCACAAAGAAGACTATAGACAAAATTAATTCTTAAATTCTTCCACATGCTTAATGTGCCATCTGAGACTACATCATGTGATCTTTATGATTCCAGGGATGACATAATAGAGACCATGATCCCTGGGCCGGTTCCTGCATTTATCTTCTGTTCCAAACTATCCTAACTTAACACTTTTAATACATTCCAAGATGAACCAGAAACCATTTAGTACTTTTCCCTCACTCCATGTTTTAGTATTTTTCCAAATTCTTCCATTTTCTCTCCTTCCTTCCAAGAAATTATATAAATTTTCACACATATTTTTCCATCAAATGATCATATCAATTAAATATCTCTTTTTTCTTTAAATGGTAATTTTGTTCCCGTTTAACTCTTTACTCTTTTTTTAAAAAAAGTAACTAATATACAGGTACAAATCAATGTTTATTTAAAAAAGAAAATTGGACTCAGTTGTCGACATTTGCAAACATCAATATTAATCTTTGTTTTCCTTCATAATCTGGAAGTCCTCTGGTATATCAGTTGTAATAAGGATGACGTTCATAAACTGAAGATGACTGATTAGTTGGCCTTGAAAGAGAGGTAGCTGATGTATCAGCTATCACTTTCACTGGAAACCGTGTGTTGCTCCCAGGTTGAAGTTTAGAAATACGACCTTCATGGGCACATATGCTGTGATATTTATTTGTAAAATTTGAAGGCTCCACCATTACTCCAAAATAATTGCTCTGTATGGGAGACAAGTTGCTGTACTGAGAAGTAGAAGTTGTAGTTGTAATGAAGTTCACAACACGGCGATTTGCTACAGTGTAGCTGCTTTGAGAGTGCTCGTGGACAGTGGTCAACTGATTTAAAACAACACGTTGATCCACTGCAATTTGTTTTGGTGTTCTAACTGACATTGATGATGGAAGACAAAAATCACCTCTGATCGGGGTAGTTGAATCACCAATTATGTGGCTAGTAGAGGGCTTTATTATTAGAGGCATGTTTAAATTTGCAGAAGGTAAAAATGCACTTTCTCCACTAGTGTCAGCCACAAAATCAGAATTATGATTTTGCACATTCCCCCCTGCTTTAAAGTGCTTCTTTTTGAAACCTTCAGCCAATGAATATACCAGAGAGGCATTTCTAATCCCAACTCTTCTTTTTATTGTCACTAAAAGCTGGGGACTTCCCCGTTTAAGATTTGGATTATGGCAGAACTGCAGCTACAACTATAGGAGAAAGATTTTAGTAATATTTTAAACAAAATACAAGACTACAATAAGCCTAACCTATAAAACCTCAGATTTCATGATTAATATGCAAAGATAATATCATCAAAATATGAACATTGTTGACTGTGTTTTGAAATTCCTTATTTGGTATATACACATTTAATTAATATAGTCATGAAATTTAAGCAGTTAGCATTTGCAGTATTGGTGAAAGCGACTTTTTAAAAGCAGCTTTAATACCTTTATTTAGATTGCTTGTAAGATTCATAGTTGCTAGGAACGTTTCTCATAATCTTGAATACTTAAGGCACTGTCCTCATTTTTAGAAAAAATAAAGAATTTTAGCCTTTTTAGTTTTATACAATTTTCAAAATCTATCTTTATATTTATATTACCATAGTTTGATGTACAAAATAAAATTTTATATATACGTTACCAAGTCGTAACTACAATTACTGAATACCTTGCTTAAAACAGAGACTACTTTTTCTTCTGCCAGAAAGTCAGCTAGACAAGTAGATCTTTGAAAATTCTGCCACACTTTACTAAACCCATAAATGTTAAGCTGTCTATGTAAACTTCATATTTCAAGTTTCAAATATTCTGAAAGGGTCCTTTCTTTCCAATACTTCCTTCTTAAACACATTTTCATCAATCACTATGGAAGTTCCATTATCATCCCAACAGATGGATTTAAATTGGTCATTCCCAGCCATTTTCCAGAGTATTCTTGGAAATATCAGAGAACGAAAATCATTATCTTCATCTGGTTCACAGACACCATGTGTGTATCATGGTCTTTTTATCAAGGATTCTTCAGACAAATTCTGAAAATCATTTTCTTCCATCATACACCTCAAGTCCAAGTCCCCAGAGAATGTTTGATCACACAATAGAGATCTACCGGAGTTTCCTGAATCAGTTGGTCCATCTTTACAAGACACATCTTGAATTTCTGAAGAAACAGGTGCCATCTCAAATAACTTTTTCTACTGCTACTTTTCTAATCTGCATGTTTTTGAGCACTGCAGCTACAAATGCTGTTCTGGCAGGCCTGCACAGATAAACTGCTAGGCCATCACAATGGTTCTAAACTTGAGTAGATGTGACATCACCTAATGACTGGTCCCCTGGTAACTCAAGTGTAACATTCAGCCTGTGTTTAATCCTCATTCATCCAGTTAAACTGAAATATATAGGGTGCTTATTTTTATAGTGTGGTCTGCAAATATTATCCCCACAAAATCTTTTTAAATAATTTAATTTTGAGGTCTAGGAAATAAAACCAATCTCCATTCTTTTGTACACAAATTTATACCACATTTGTGAACAGAGTATAAATAATGAACAAAATATATAAAATCATTTTAAAGTTATGGAATTTAAGTGAAATTTGTGTAAAACCTGTACAGATAAGGTATACTTATTTCATTATAGTTTGTAATTAAAGTGAAACAATTTGATTTGGAAATGGAGGTAGTTATTTATCTGTTTAATTTACAATAAGTAGCTCTATATTGAAAACATGAGCAGAATAATTATCAGTGTATTTGTTATGTTTATAAATATTGGTAAATATTTATGAAATAAAACTAGATTAAAATAATGAATCAAGTTTAAGAAATCCCAAAGGGGATAATTTTTGTTTTAAATAGTAATTCAGTGCTATAAGTAAAACAAATATAATTTAGTATTCTACTTTAAAATTACAAAAGAGAATATCTTATAATATACTTATAAAAGTTTACTTTTGCCATTCTTTTATTCAGAGGATTTTCAGTCCCTAGAAGGAATAAATTTTCTTGTCATCTTTATAATCATTACTCTTGGGGCTTCTGTTAAGTGTTCCAAAACGATGTTGATAAATACACTTATACACTGGATCCTGGGTTCAGTAAACAGTGCCTCCATTAAGGGGAAAACAAACAATGAAAAACAAAGAAATAACAGTATATGTGGGTTGTGGTGGAAAAGACCAGGTAATGCATCTTTGGAAGCAATATGTTTCTCAGTCCTGAAACAGTTGGCATTTTTTGTATAATGCAGCATTTTAAGGCAAGTGTTTTGTACACTAATTGTTAATAATAGCTAGGTTCTGTATCACTAAACTGTAGTAAATCAAGTTCTACCAAAATTTGTATTATTTATTTAGACATAAATTCCATTAAACATAAGCCAAATTCAAAATGATAGATAAAATCTTTAAATAAATAAATGTTCACTCAAGCTACAATGTAAATTTTTCCTTCAGTATGTGTATATTCCATTCTAAGTAAATATTAGCTACTGAATTCATGGTATATTATAAGTATTTTAAACTGTAGTTAAGTTGGATTTAGTCCTGATTCATAAATTTTATTTAACATATGGAAATGAATAAATGTGATACCATCCCTTAAATAACAAAGTATTCAAAAATAACAATCTCAAAATATGTAGGAAAATTATTCACAGATCTGATCTTAACTTGTTTATAAAAAAATTTCTTAACAAATTTGCTCTAGATAGAATATGACTAAACATAATAAAAGCCGTATATGAAAAACCCATGACTAACATCAAGTTAATGTTAACATACAGGAAGTTTTTCCTCTGGTCCAGTAATAATAAAAAGTAGTTCATTTTCACAAAACCTACCTAAATTACACTACTAGATGTTCTAGCCAGAAGAACTAGTCAAGAAATAATATAAAAGACATTCAACTTGTAAGCAAGCAGTAAGATTTTACAGATGACATAATTATACGTAGACAGAAAACTCCATACACTCCTACAGTGACTGTTAGAAATAATGAACCAACTTAGCAAACTTGCAGAATACAAAATCAATATAAAAATATCCATTGCATTTTTATATAATAACAACACATTATCAGAAAGAGAAATTAGGAAAACAATTTTGTGTAAATTTATACCAAAAAGAATAAAAAAGGAATACATTTGATAAGTGAAATAAAAAATCTAACTCATAGATCTATAAATTACAGGTGCAAGAAATATAAGTAAATGAATTAAGTATAAAGATATTCTGTGCTTAATGATTGTATAAAATTTGAGGAAATACTCTAATCTATCTTTCACATGTTCAATCTCCCCTGCACTACTTATTGAGGAGAAGCTCTTTTCTTCATTTCATATTCTTGCTTCGGTTTTCATGGGTTAATTGATCATATGTGTGAGGGATTATATCTGGTCGCTCTATTTTCTTCTACTAATTGGTGTCAGTTTTTGAGCCAGTATAATGTTGTTCAAATTACTAAAGCTTTGTAGGACTGTTTAACATCAGAGAACTTTACACTATTATATTTAATACTCTATTTCAAGATTATTTTGGCCACTCAAGATTTTTGTGGTTACATATAAATTTTGAATTTATTTCTTCTATTTAATGGAAAAATCTCATGGGTATTTTGTCTTGAATCACACTAAATGTAGATTCCTTTGGGTAGTATGGTTGTTTCAACCACATTGTTTCACATCATTAACAAGATATATTTTCATTTCTTTGGATCAATTTCAATTTCCTTCATCAATGTTTTTTATTTTTTAATGTATAAGTTTTCTCCTTATTTGTTAACTTCATTTGTAGATATCCTTTACTTATATATAGTTATATGCATTATATTTCTAAACACGTTTCCCACACAAAAACAAAAGGCAGAAGGCAGTGGCAAGACATATTGAAAGTCCAGAATGAAAGAAAACTTTTATCTAAGATAATATATCATGTAAGGCTATCCTTTAGAATACAAGGAGAGATAAATAACTTCCACACAAGCAAATACTAAAAGTATTTCTCAACAGATAGAGAAATAATGAAACATCTACTCTAAAAATAAAGAAGCAGGATGCCATAGAAAGGAGAAAATCATAATTAGGAAGGCAATACCTACGATGATAGACAACAGAATAAACATGATGTTGTAAAACAGGACATCAAAATTTTTGAGGATCACAGAGTGAAACAGGATAATACAGAGTATTTTCTTCTTGTTTCTGTTCTCTGTATGATGCGTTTGAGTTTGTATTCCTTTCAGTTAATATAAACATATATATTAATGGGTCAATATACATACAAAACAGGGTAACCATAAGTCAAAATCTTACAATGAAGTCACAAAGCCAGAAAAAAACCGTTAATAAAAGAAAACTTATAAAGCCACAAAAAGAAAAAGAAATGTACAAAAAGGAAATACCAAATCAAGTGGAAAATGAAGTTCAAAATGGAGATAAACACCAGTTTATAAAAAATTGTTACAAATGGTAATGGACTTAGTGCTTCTATCAAAAGATATATATTGTTAGATTGGATAATATAACAAGACCCTACATTATGAAGTATACAAGAGACCCACTTTAGAAAGAGGAACACACATCAATTCAAAGTCAGGAGATGGAAAAACTTACTCCATGCAAATGCACATGACAAGGAAAGAGGACTAGCAGTACTGACTTCACACAAAATATGCTTTACAAGAAAAGCCGTAGAGAAAGATAAACAAGGACATGATATAATGATTAAAGGAGCAATACAAAATGAGGGTATTATACTAATTAATATATATGCATTGAATATAGAAGCACCTAAATATATAAAGAAAATACTAACAGATAAAAAGGGACAAATTGATGGGAACACAATAACAGAAGGAGAATATAACTCCCCATTACCATCACTAGACTGGTCTTTCAGACAGAAAATTAATAAGGGAACAAAGATACTAAAAGATATGATAAAATAATTGGATTTGGTTGATTTTTCAAAACACTACTTCTCCCCAAAACAGAATATGCATTCTTTTCCAGTACACATAGAACATTTTCTAGGAAAGTTTATGTACTGAGGCACAGAAGAAGCCTCAATAAATTTAAGAAAATAGAAATTATTTCCAGCAGCTTTTCTGAGTATAATACCATGAAACAAGAAATCAATTACAGTAAAACAGGGAGAAAACATGACAGCATGTAAATTAAAAACATGGTAGTAAAACAACGGGGGGAGGTGATGAATTAAAAGAAGAAATTAAAAAATATCTTGAGAAATTTGACAAAACACTACACAAAGTCTATGGAATACAGTTAAAGTAGGCTTAAGAGGAATGTTCATAGTGACAAGGTCCGTTTCAAAGTAGAAGAGAAATTTCAAATAAATAATCTAACATTCTATGTAAACTAATCATGAAGAGAAGAGCAAACAAAACCAAAAGTCAGCAGGAAGCGGGAAAATAAAGATCAAGGGAGAAAGAATTGAAATAAAGATTAAAAAATAGAAAAAATTAATCAAACACTTTCTTGAAATATTCAACAACACTAACAAATCTCAGGACAGACTCACCAACATGAAAAGAGAGAGAACAAAAATAACATAAGAAATGAAATTGGGGAAACTGCAAAGAGTATATCAAATTTGCAAAATATCATAAGGGATTACCTTAAGCAACTGCATGGAAACAAACTGGATAACCTAGAAGTAATGGAGAAGTTTCTGGAAACATTCAGCCCACCATTATTTCATCAAGAAGAAATTTACCATTTGAACAGACAGATCACCAGAAATGGAAAAGAATTGTCAATAAAATAAAAATCTGCAAACAAAAATCCAGACCCAAATAGATTCACTGGGAAATTTGACCAAACGTACAAAGAAAAGTCCATACCAGTCCTCCTCAAACACTTCCAAAATATTGATATGGAATGAGTACACACAAACTCACACCATAAGGCCAACATCAACCTGATAACAAAACCAAAGACACTACCTAAAAAGAAAAATATAGGCCAATATCATTGATAAACATAGATGTAAATGTGCTTAAGAAATTATTAACAAACAGAATCCAACAGCATTTAGAAAAAGATCATACACCATTATCAAGTTAGGTACATCCCAGGAACACAAGGATGGTGTAACATATGCAAATCAATCAATCAATTGTGATAAACCATATCAACAAAAGAGAGGACAAAAATCCACATGATAATCTCAGTAGATGCAGAAAAACATTTGATAACATTTAACAATTTACTGCTAAAAAAGTTCTTATCACATTGGGTACAGAGGGACCATATCTCAACATAATAATAGCTATTTATGACATATAGCCAGCAAAATACTCAATGGTGAAAAACTGAAAACCTTCTCACAAAAACCTGAGACAAGGCAAGGTGGCCCATTCTCACAATTTCAATTCAATATAGTCTTGGAAGTCCTAGCCACAATGATCAGGCAAGAAAATTTGATTTCCTATCAAATTATGAAAAACATTTTTTTAGGACTGAAACACATGATCCAAAGATTTACATACTGTCATAAAAAATCCATAGTTTCCTAAGCAATATTGAAGGAAAAGAAAGAGAATGGAGGAATAACCTACCAGGTCTCCATACACTATTGCAGAGCTACCATAATCAAAATTACATGATATTGGTACAGAAAAAGGCATATGGACCAATAGAGCAGAATAGAGAGCCTAGGAATAAACCTACAGGCCTATGTTCAATTAATCTTTGACAGAGTAGCCAGGAATATGACAGAGAAAAGACCATCTCTTCTCCAACTGGTGTTGGGAAAACTGGATAGCAGCATGCAGAGCAATGGAGTTAGAACATTCCTTCAATGCATACACAAGAAGAAACCCAAAATGGCTTGAAGACTTAAATATAAGCAAGACACAGTAAATCTCCTAGAAGAAAATATATGGAAAACACTCTGAGGTAAATCTCAGCAATGATCTCCAAGAATAGACTACCTAGGTAATGGATGTAAGAGCAAAATTATTAAATGGGACCTAATAAAACTTATAAGATTTTGCACAGCAAAGGGAATCATAAACAAAGCAAAATGACAACCTACAGGTTTAAGGAAAATATTTAGAAGTGATGCAACTGAAAAAGTCTTAATTTCCAAAATATAAAGATTCATACAACCTAATAATAATAAAAAAACAAGAAACCCAATCTGAAAATGGGCAGAAGCCCTAAACATGAAATTCTCCAATAGAGACATTCAAATGACACACAGATATATGAAAAAACAACAACAAAAAATTGCTCACTATCATTATTAGAGAAGGGCAATTCAAAAGTATAATGAAGTATCACTTCACAGTAGTCACAATGGTCATCATTCAAAAGTCCACAAACAATAAATGCTGGGGAAGCTGAGGAGAAAGGGAACATTCCTACACTGTTGGTAGGAACATAGTTTGGTGCAGTGATTTTGGAAACCAGGATGGGGATTCCTCTAATGGATAAAAATAAACTTAACATACGATCCAGCAATCCCACTTCTGGGTATATATCAAAGTGAACCCTATTTCAAATAGACACCTGCACCCCAATGTCCTTAGCAGTGCTATATACAACAGCCACAACATGGAAGCAACCTAATTGTCCAACAACAGATGACAGTATTCAGAAATTATGCCATATTTACACAATGGAATAATATTCTGCAATAAAAAATGATAAAACAATGACATTTGCAGCAAAATGGATGTCCCCAAAAAGTGTCATTCTAATTGAAGTAAACCAGAAAAAGAAAGAAATATAATACATGACATTACATATGAAGAAGCTTAAAAATATATTTGGATGAGAACTCTATGATTTCATCTACAAAACTGAAACACACTCGCAGATCTACTGAACAATTTTATGATTACTGTGGAAAGGGGCTGCAAGAGGATATATTTGGGAGCTGTAGATTTATAAATGTTATCCACTATATATAAAAACAGATGTTTTCAAAATTTCTTTTGTATGACACAGGGCAGTATGTTAAATAACGTGAAGTAATGTTTTATAGGCACAGAAATATATGCATGTATGGGGACACTATGCAATACACCACAGATTGACACATGGTAAATGGCAGTAGTTCAATGATAAATAAATGAATAAATATGTAAGCAAACAAATAAATAAATAAATAAATAATATTTAATAATTAAAGAAATACAAAGATTCGCACTACTTAACTTTACAATCAAGAATCTAGGAGAAAAGAGAAAGAATAAAGAAGAAAATTGAATCAATGACAGTAAGGCAAATAACAAGAAAAACAATTGAAAAGATAAAAAAAAAGTCTGTTTTTTTTAAACATAACGTGGACAAAAGTTTAGGTTGGCTAAGAAAATAAAAACTCAAATAAAATTAGAAATTATAGTGAAGATATTACCACTGATGTTGTAGACATTCATTGCATCATAAGAAATTAACACTAGCCAACGATTTGAATGACCTAGAACAAAAGACAAATTCCCAGAAGCATATGTCTTCCAATAATGAATCAAGAAGAAATTAGAAAGTTCAATACAGCAAAAGTGTATATGAATAAATCATAATCCAAACCTACCAAACCAGAAAAAATTTACAAGGTGACTTTACTGGTGAATTCTGTCATACATTTGAAGACAATATTTCACCAATTCTTCGAAAAATCTTCCAAGAATTTGAAGGGGGGGAAAGATTCCAAAGTTGTTTTATGATTCCAGCTTTATTTGCATAACAAATCTAGAAAGGACATCAGATGCAAAATATAGAAAATTATCCCTGATAAACATATGTGCCAAAATTCTCAACAAAACACAAGCAAAATGAATTCAACAACACATTTAATATATCATACACATACATGAGTAAAGGGATTTATCCCTGGGTTTAAGGATACTTCAAAATATTCAGATCAATAAAGGTGAAATGCCACAATAATAGAATGAGAAATAAAACTCACATAATCATTTCAATAGGTGCAAAAAAAGCATTGTATATAATACAACATAATTTAAGATACTCCCAACAAATTAAATTAACCCTGTCAGTGGCACAATAACATATACACATAAAACGCTGTGTGGAGAGAAGTGGAGAAGTTCTCTTTTTATTAATTCTTGGAAAAAGGGTTTATATAACATGCACAATGCCTCACATATAATCTAAGTGATTACAATGTTAATAATCTTAAGCTATTTATGTCCCCAAGCACCAGCAGTAAGCACAGAATGTTAAATGATCAAGGATTGTTTTAAAGTTCATCATGGAACTTCATTAAATAGGCCATCTCTTATCCAGCCGGCTGTGCCTGTCTTAGGTTGTCCTCCTCTGAGTATCTTACCCAGTATAGTCTATACAGCCATCCATACTGGATAAAATGAGCAGGCCATTTCTTATCCAGCCTGGATATGTGACATTCCTCACAGCTTGTTTATCATTTCAGACCATGGGCTTATTCTCTAGAGCTTCAGGGCTTATTCTCTAGAGCCTTCAGACAGGAGATCACAAACCCAATATCCCTTGACAGAAAAATGGATGAAGAAAATTTGATGTATATACGCAATGGAATCAATACTTTGCATTCCTATCAACATTGTCCACGTTGCTCATTTTTCTCCACAATCTCACCAACATTTATTTCTTTTCTTTTTGATGAGAAGTTCTGACAATTGTGAGGACTTCTCTCATTTTTGGTTTATGATTTTCCTAATAATTTATAACTCTGAACATATTTTCATGTGTCATTTATCCAACTGTATGTTTTCTACCGATAATTGATTCAAATCTATATATTCATTTTCTATGGACATTTTTTTTAATTTGATTGGTCTTTTTTGTTGTTTTTATGGGGTAAGAGTTTGCCATAAAATTGAATATTAACACTTGATTGGAAAATATCACTTACAAATATATTCTCCCTATGTGTTGGTTGAATTTTCAATTTAATGATCATGTCTTCTGCAGTGTAAAACTGTTTAGAGTGATACAATCATATTTTGTTAGTTTTGCTTCTGCTTCCCTTGTCAGAGTAGACAAATGTAGAATCAATTTAAGTCCAATGTCAGAGTGTACTTCATATGTTTTACCCTAGGATACTTTGTTGTCAGGTTTTATGCTTTAAATGCCCAGGGGTGGGATTGCTGGGTCATATGATAGGTCTATCTTAATTATTTAAAGGAAGTTCCATACTGTTTCCAAAGTGCTTTCACCAATTTTCATTCCCATCCACTGCTTTGGAGAGTCCCTTTTTCTACACAAATTCCCCAGTCTTTATTATTTGTAGACATTTTTATGACAGCCCTTCTCAGGAGTGTGATGTAAAACATTATTTAATTTTTGTCTTGCATTTGTATAATGATTAGCTATGTGAGCATGTTTTTAAGTTTCTGATTGACATCTGTGTGTCTTCTTCAGAGAATTGTCTTCTGCTAATTTTCTGACTGAGTTGTTTGTAGATTTTTGAAATGGAGTTGTATGAATGAAGTGTGTATTTTAGAAATTAGCCTCTTGTTGATAGCATTGTTTCCTAATGTTTTCTCCCATTTGGAATTTCATCTTTTCATATTGTTTATTTTTCTGTGTAGAAGGTTTTAATTTTAACTAGGACCTATTTGATTATTTTACTTTTATTGTTTTCAGCTTGGGAGATTGACATAAGAAAATTTCGCTACAATTTATGTCTTGTTTTGCCCATGTTAATTTCCAGGAGTTTTATTGTGTCATGTATTAGATTCAGATATTTAAAACATTTTGAGTTTATTTCTGTACAGTGTGATGGAGTGTTCTAATTCCATTGAGTAACATGTAGCTGTCTAGCTTTCTCAACATCACTTTCTGAATACTGTCTTTTAGGCTTTGTATATTTTTGCTTCCTTTGTCATAGTTTAGTTGACCATAGGTGTAATGTTTTATTTCTGCCTCTGTGTTCTGTTCCAGTGATATAGATGTTTGTTCGTTCTCCAGTATTGTGCTGATTTGATTACTGTTTTTGTAATATAGTCTGAGATCTGGGAGGGTTATGGGTAATGACTCCAACTTTGTTCTTTTTCCTCATTGTTCCTTTTGCAGTTCTGGTGCTTTTGCAGTTCCATACAAATCTTAGAACTGATTTAATTTCTGTGGAAAATACCATGTAGTTCGATCTGAATCACTTTATATCTGTAGACATCTTTTGTATTATGTACATTTTAACAATATTAATTCCTCTAAACTAAGACCTTGAGATTTCTTTCCATTTCTTTTCATCATCTTCAAATTTTTTATCAGTCTCCTATTGATTTTATTATCTTGGATTTTTCATTAGTTTTTCATTTTTGATCTGATATCGTATGGATTTTTTAAAATTATGGAATATTTCATTGTTAGTGTAAAGAAATGTAACAGTTTTTGTATATTAATCATGAATCATGCTGCTTTGCTAAATGTCTTTTTTAGTTTTAGTTGTTTTGGTGTGGAGAATCTTTAGAGTTCTCTATATAGATTATCATGTCATCTAAAATAATAACAGTTTTACTTTATTCAATCCAACTTCAATAATTTATTTTCTTGTCTGATTGTTGTTGCTAGGACTTCCCATACTGTGTTTAATAGAAATGGTGAGAGGGGGCATCCTTTCCTTATTCCTTAATTTGGCTTTCAGTTATTCACTTTTGCATATTATGTTCTCTGTCTGTCAGTTATTAAAGACTTTATTTATGTTGAGATATATTCCCTGAATCCTAATTTGGTAAGAGGTTTCTGTTGTTGGTTTTTCTGCTTTATTTTTGTTGCTGTTGTTGCTGCTACTGTAATGAATAAAAGTTGAATTTTCTGAAATGCTTTTTATGGATTTATTGTGATGACCACGTCATTTTCCCTTTTACTTTTGTTAATGTGGTGTATCAAACTGATTGATTTCAAGTATGTTCCACCACTCTTATGACCCTGCAATGAATTTAATTTGATCATAGCATATAATTCATTTTAAGTATTGCTGGATTTAGTTTGCTAATAATAATTTTTAGAATTTTTGCATCTTTATCAATCAAAGATTTTGGCTTGAAATTCTCTTTGTTTCTACTTTGTTGGCTTTGCTATCAGGGTGATAAAATCTTCATAGAATTAATTTGGGATTTTCCAACATCTTCACTATGTTTGAATAGTTTGAAGAGTATAAGTTCTGCTTTGTGTTTTTTACAGTTTTCCAAGGGAGCTTTTTAAATCAGCACTAACTTTTAAAGATTTTTTTAAATGCAGATTTTTTCTTTCTTCAAGTAGACAGTTTGTTCAAATTATTTGTTTCTCCTTATCCCTTTCTCTTTCTAGACATTTGTTTGTTTCTTCTAAGTTGTCCAGTTTATTGGCATTTAAGTATAGACACAATGATCTCTTTTTTGTATATCTGAGGGAAGAATTGTTATTTCTCCACATTTATTTCTGACTTTATTTCTTTGGAGCTTCCTTCTTTTCTTCATGATGCACCTGGCTAGAGTTTTTTTGATTATGCTTATATTAAAAAGAAAACAAAAACAAAATGTTTGGTTTTACTACTCTTTGCATATTTGCTTTTCTCTCTAATTTATATTTAAACCTGTAATATTTAGGTTTTTTCTTTCTTTTTTAATTTTTTTATTTATTTTTAATCCTTTTACAAGGTTTCCTCAAATTCAAATGTAGAGCACAATTTTTTAGTTACAATGAACATATATACATTTGTTATCCAACTTTTTCCCCTGTGAACTGCCGTAGATTATTTATATATTTCCCTGTGCTATTCAGTACAATCCTGTTTATCTATTCTACAGTTTTGACCTCCCAGCCTATCTCTTCCCACACCCCACCCACTTGGCAACCAAAATTTTGTATTCTCTGACTGCGAGTCTTTTTCTGTTTTGTATTTCTGCATTTTTTGTTTGGTTTGGTTTGGTTTTTAGATTCCACACATGAGCCTTCTCATATGGTATTTTTCTTTCTCTTTCTCTCTTACTTCACTTAGACTGATTTTCCCCAGGAGCATCCATGTCCCTGAAAATGGCATTATGTTGTCAGTTTATAAGACTGACTACTAATCCATTGAATAAATATACTACCTCTTCTTTATCTAGTCAAATGTCGATGGACATTTAGGCTGTTTCCATGTCTTGACTATTGTACATACTGCTGGCTATGATCATTGGTGTGCAGGTGTCATCCTGAAGTAGGGTTCCTTCTGGATTTATGCCCAGGAGCGGGATTCCTGGGTCATATGATAAGTCTATTCCTTGGTTTTTGAGGAATCTCCATCCTGTTTTCCACAGTGGCTGCACCAAACTGCATTGCCACCAGCAGTGAAGGATGGTTCCCTTTACTCCACAGCCTCTCCAGTATTTGTCATTTGTGGATTTTGGAATGATGGCCATTCTGACTGGTGTGAAGTGATACCTCATTGCAGTTTTGATTTGCATTTCTCTGATAATCAGTGATATTCAGCATTTTCTTCTGTGCCTTTTGATCATTTGTATGTCTTCCTTGGAGAATTGCTTAATTAGGTCTTCTGCCCAATTTTGGATTGGTTGTTTATTTTTTCTTATTCTTTGGATGAGCTGCTTATATACTCTGGAGATCAAGTCTTTGACGATTTCATATGCAAATTTTTTTCCCATTCCGTAGGTTGTCTTTTTGTTTTACTTCCGGTTTCTTTACTGTGCAGAAGCTTGTAAGTTTCATTAGGTCTCATTTGTTTATTCTTGCTTTTGTTTCTTCTATGAGGAAATTTTCGAGACATATCAGAAAACATTTTGCCTATATTTTCCTCTTGGTGGTTTATTCTATCTTAACTTATGTTTAAGTCTTTGATCCATTCTGAGTTTATTTTTGTGTATGGTGTTCTAGCTTCATTGGGAATGTTCTAGCTGCATTGAATTACATGCTGCTGTCCAGCATTCCAAACACCAGTTGCTGAAGAGACTTTCTCTTTTCCATTGTAATTTCTTTCCTCCTTTTATTGAAGATTAATTGACCAAACATTTTTGGGTTAATTTCTTGGCTCTCTATGCTGTGCCATTGGCCTATATGAATGTTTGTCTACTAATAATGTGCTGTCATGTTGACTTTAGCTCTATAGTATTATCTGAATCGTTAGCATAAAGAAATTTCACTAATATTTGTATCTTAATCTGGTAACCTGCTACCTTGCTGAATTCTTTGATCAGCTGTAGAAAATTCATTGTGGATCTTGTAGGGTTTTCTATAAACAGTAACATATTATCTGCATATAGTTACACTTTTATCTCTTCCTTTCCAATTTACATCCCTTTTATTTCTCTCTCTTGTTGGATTGCTGTGGCTAGGACTTCCAAGACTATCTTGAGTAGGAGTCGTGTTAGTGTGCATCCTTTTACTTTCCCAGATTTTAGTAGGAAGAATTTGACTTTCTCATCTTTGAGTACTATGGTGTCTGTAGGTTTGTTATCTATTGCTTTCATGATGCTGAAATATATTCCCTCTATGCCCACATTGGTGAGAGTTCTTATCATACGTGGGTGTTGATTTTTATCAAATGCTTTTCCTGCATCTATTGAGATGATCATGTGGTTTTGGTTCTTTCACTTGTTGATGTGCTGTTTTACATTGATTAATTTGCATAAGTTGAACCACCCCTGTGTCACTGGCATGATCCCCACTTTGTCATGATATATAATGTTTTTTCTGTGTTGTTGGATTCTATTTGTTACTATTTTGGTGAGGATTTTGGCGTCTGTGTTCATCAGTGATATTGGCCTATAATCCTCTTTTTTGGTAGTGTCTTTGCCTGGTTGTGGTATCAGGGTGATTGTGGCTTCATAGAATGACTTTGGGAGTATTCCTTCCTTTTCAATATTCTGGAAGAGTTTGAGAAGGCCTGGTATGAGTTCTTTTGTGTTTGTTTGGTAGAATTCTGCTGTGTATCCATCCGGACCTGGACTGTTATTTGTAGGAAGGTTTCATATTGCTATTTTGATTTCATTTCTAGTGCTCTGTTTCTTCAAGTGGTCAGTTCCTTCTTGATTCAATCTCGGTGGACAGTATGTTTACAGAAACTTGTTCATCTCTTCCAGGTTATACAATTTGTATCCAAATATTCTTCATAATATTATCGTATGATATTCTGTATTTCTATTATTTTGTTGTAATTTCTCCATTCTCCTTTCTTATTTTGCTAATTTGTGCTCTCTCTCTTTTCTTCTTATTTAGTTTGACCAGAGGCTTTTCGATTTTACTTACTTTTTGGAAAAACTAGATTTTGGATTGGTTAACTTTTTTCCTAAGTTCTTTTTAATCTCAATTTTATTTATTTCCTCCCCAATATTTATGATTCCCTTCCTTCCGCTGCCTTTTGGGATTTTTTGGTCTTGTTTCTCTAGTTCATTCTTCTGGTGGGTTAAATTGTTTATTTGTCATTGTTCTTCTTTTTTGAGGAACGCCTGTATCGCTATAAACTCCCCTCTCAGCACTGCTTTTGCTGTGTCCCATAAATTTTGTGGTGTTTTGCTTTCATTTTCTTTTGTCTCAAGGTACGTTTTCATTTCTGCTTTGATTTCTCATTGACCAATTGGTTTTTTAATAACATATTGTTTAATCTCCATGTTTTCCTTTGTTTCTCTGTTGTTGATTTCAAGCTTCATGGCATTGTGGTCAGTAAAGATGCTTGAGGTAATTTCTATCATCTTAAAATTGCTGAGGTTTCTTTTGTGCCCAAGTACATCTTGAATCCTGGGAAATGTCCCACGTGCACTTGAAAAGAATGTACATCCTATTTTGGGGGGTTACAATGCTCTGAAAATATCCATCAAGTGTAGTATTTCTATCGTATTATTTCATTTTTCTGTTGCCTACTTTTTTTCTGTCTCAATGATCTGTCCAGTTATTTTAATACATTGTTGAAATCTACAAATATGATTCCCCCTTTATATCAGTTAGTATTTATTTTATGTACTTAGGTGCTCCTGTATTTGGTGCATATGTATTAACGAGTGTGCTATCCTCATATTGTATCACTCCTTCAATCATTATAAAATGTCCTTCTTTATCTTTCTTTATGGCCTTTGTTTTAAAGAGTATTTTGTCTGAAAACAGTAATGCAACACCTGTTTTTTGCTTTTCCAATTGTATGAAATACTCTTTACCATCCTTTCACTCTCAATCTATAAGTGTCCTTCTCTCTGAAGTGGGTCTTTTGTATGCAGAATATTGAAGGTTCATGCTTTATTATTCAGCCTGCCACTCTACGACTTTTGACTGGAGCATTTAGTCCATTAACATTTACAATAATTGATGATAGGCTTGTGTTTATTGCCAAATTGACCTTATATGTGTAGTTGATTTGGAATTTCCTCTTTTTTCCTTTCATCTTCCTTTTATGGTTGGTCATTTTCCTTTGTATTATCATTAATTTTATTTAGTTTTAGTAACTCCCTGATAAGTTATCTTCTTTTTGTTAACCTTTTTTATGTCCATCAGACCATTAATATAACTGCATTTTTTAAAGTGATAGAAACATGATCTCACACCCATCCTACCGAGAACAAAATATTTTTAAATGAAAGACCAAAAAAAAAAATTTTCTATTTTCCTGCCTCCCTCTCCCACTCTCAATTATTTGTATGTCTTGTTTTAAAATTTTGTGTTTATTTTATTTATAATTCATGAGTTATCACCTTTCCAGCTGTGAGTTTCACATTTCTGTAGTATCCTGCTGCTTTTTTTGTAGAGAAAACCTTTCAATACTTCTTTTTGCATGGGTCTAGTGTTGCTAATTCTTAAAGATTTTTCTTGTCAGTAAAATCCATTATTTCTACATCAGCCAAAAAGTATAACATTGTTGGTCAATGTATCCTACAGTATATAATTTTTTCCATTCAAGACTATGAATATATCTTGCCAATCCCTTCTGGGCTGTAGTATTTGTGTAGAGAAATCCGCTGGTATCCTTATGGGGATTCTCTTGTAACTCACAATTTACTATCCTCTTGTTGTCTTTAGGATAATTTCTTTTTCCTTGACTCTGACCATATTAATTATATATCTTAGTGTGGTTGTATTTCTGTTCTTCTTGTTTGGGACACTCTGAGCTTCCTGTACTTGGATATCTGATTCCTTATTTAAGTTTTGGAAGTTCTCAGTCATGATTTCTACAAAAACCTTTGCAATCCCCTTTGGTCATTCTTCCCCTTCTGGGACTTCTATCATGCCAAGATTGTCATGCTTTCTATTATCCCCAGGTCCCTTATGCTTTTTTCATTTGTTTCTCATTGTTTCTCTTGTAGCTCTTATGATTGGGAGCTTTCTATTTTCCTGTCTTCTAAGTCACTAATTCATTCCTCTGTGTTATCTAGTCAGCTTTTCTACACCTTTAAATCATTCCTCATCTCAGTCAACGTGTTTACCTATTCTACTCGACACTTCCTTATAGTTTCAATTTCATTTTTGACATATTTTGTATCTCTAAGCACTATCTCTTTAATTTCCTTCTGTAATTTGATCACTCCGTTTTTGAAATCTTGATCTAGTTGGATATCGATGTCTATTTCACTGATCGTTCTTTCAGGGGATTTCTCTTGTTCGTTTAATTGGGGATGGTTTCTCTGCTTCTTCAACTTTCTACTACCTCTCTGGCACTGTGGTTTATGGAGTATCAGTTATCTAATTTGGACCTAAAGAGTTTATCTACCTAAAGCCTATGTAGTTATACAACTTCGAAAAGAGAAAAAAGTGAGAGAGAGTTAAAGAATTTTAAAGATGAGAGAAATAAAGGTTTGAAGACATTGTTGAATGAATAATAGAAAAAGAATTTGAAGCAGTATTTTGAAAAATAATAATAATAAAAATATTTTTAAAAATTTCAAAGGAATTAAAATGGGGCTATACATAATTCAATAAGAAGTAAAAATTAAGAGGGTAATAAAAATGGAACAGGTAAAAACACATTAATACAAGGGTGTGGTCATTGTCCTCCTGGAGACTGTGTACTTTTAATGTGAATTCTTTCTTTATTCATCCTGATTTGGAAGCTCAACTTGTTGTTTCCAGAGGTCCTCCACTGGAGCCCTCATCTGTGCTGCTCCCAGGGCATGTCAGCAAGCAGATCGCTCCTAAACCCTACACTGGGTATGATGAAGCTCTCTTCTCTATGGGCTGTCTTGACAATGCCCTGAACGATGCTGCAGTCAGATGTTGCAGAATGACTAGGCATGATAGGGCATCACGCCCTCTCCCAGCACCACTGTAAGGGGCTGTAATCTAGCCCAAAATTTGAGGGGCCAACCGTCCTCTCAGGTTGCTGATCACTCTGCTGCTCTGTGCCTATATACGCTCTGCCTCAGGTTTGCACACCGGAAATGGGCTCAGGGAAGACTGAGGGACAGCCCTGTCCCTGGTCTGGCCCAAAATCCAGCTCCTTGTTTGTCTTGTCAGACAAGTTCTCTGAGGAACCAGACAGTAGGATCCTATATGCCTCAGGATTTAGACAAGTCTCGGTCTGACCCTTGAGGCTGCTAAGCCCTTAGGTGTAGATGCAGGTATTTCCCCCACTGCCACATTGGTGTAAAGCACCAGAGGGTATGTTGGCTGTGTCTGAGCCCCAGCTCTCTTCACCTAGAAACTCTTGTGGATTTTCAGAGATGGGTAATGCACCCTTCCACCCACAGGGCACATCTGCCCTGTTGTTTTATGGAGGGCCCAGGCTGTTCTGCCCTGTCCATCCACAGCCATGACACAATGCCAAATCCATTCCCCTGGGCAGCCACAGTGCATCCATTCCCATCTACCACCCAGCTCGGGCAGCATGGCCCTGCCCCCAGCTTCTGGGCTGCATCTTCAGCTGAGTGTCACAGGGATCCTCTGTGCCTGTTTAACTTAGTTCTGTCAGTCAACTTATACAATGTACATGTCGAAGCCTTGGAGGCTCCCCTTCTTCCTGCCCATCACACAGCTGGAGAGGGGAGACACAGTGAATGAGCACCAGTCCTTCTTTGCTGCTCCCTCCCTGTTGGAACTGTCCAATTCTGTTTTGCCTTTTCTTCTTTCTTTCTTCCTTTTCTCCTACCGGATTTTTCACATCTTTATCTATTGAAGAGTACAATCTACTGTCATAGAACTGCAGGTTCTCTGGTTAGCTGAGTGGGCCTTTGTATGAGGGTCTGGTGTATTTGCAGCAAAGTGTGAGCTATGAGCATCTTCCTACTCCACCATCTTTGCCTCCCCCCAAAAGCCTCATTTTATGGTGGAAGATAAACATAGTCTGGAAATAAATGGAAAAGATATTCCATGGAATTGACAAGAAAGTGCAGATTTCAATGCTAAACTCATGCAAAATACGTTTTAAAATAGGGGCCAAAAGAAAACAAATATGACATTATATAAAGAAAAAGGGATCAATGAAAAAAGGGCATTACACTCATTAAATTATATATGGACCCAACACCATAGATCCTAAGTATAAAAAGAAATTTTAGTAGACATGAAGGAATTATTTCATTATAAAACAATAATAGTAGATGAGATGAACACCCCACTATTCTGATAGCCAGATCATCCAGAAAGAATGTCTGTAAGAAAACAGAGATCTTAATAGCATATTAGATCATTTGAACCTAAGTGAGATATTGGACACTGCATCAGAAAAGCAAAACACATAAACATTTCAAGTGTGCACAGGATGTTATCTAAGGAATTAACCACACATTATGTCATGAAATGAGCCTCAGGAACTTTAAGCAAATATAGATTACAGCAAGTATTTTTCCATACACAAATAAGAACCTGTGCATCAACTCTAGAAAGAAGAATAGGAAAAGCACAAACATGAGGTCAAACCACATCATTTAAAAAACAATATAAAACAAGTTCAATGATGAAATCAAAGAGGTAATAAAATCATACGTGGAGAGAAATTACAATGAAAACACAGCTTCATAAAACATATGGGATACAGCAAATACAAATCTAAGAGGGAAGTTGAGAACAAATCATGACTTCTACAAGGAACAGGAAAAACCTCATAGAAAGGACCAAGTATACCACCCAAAATAACAAGAAATAAGAACAAACAAAATCCAAAGGCAGTAGAATGAAAAATCTTTAATAATTATGTTGAAAATAAATAAAATATTAGTTGAAAAATAAATTACAAATCATAAACCAACACCTTTAAATTTTTTAAAAAATATTAACAAACAGGTAAACATTTAGCCAGGCTTATTAAGAAATACAGAGACTGGACACAAACAAAAAAAGAAATTAAACAGAAAAAATAATATCAGATATTGCAGAAATACAAAAAAAGATTATGAAAGCACAATGAGCTGTTACGTGACAACCAACTGGATGACCTAAAGAAATGGACAATTTTCTTGAAACGTACAGCCTGCCAACACTGAATAAAGAGAAATCTGAGAACATGAAATGAACAATCCGTATAAATTAAATACAATGTATAATTTTAAGAACACCCCTTGAACAAAATATCTGGATGCCTTCACTAAAATATTTTTACCCCAACTATTTTAAAAAATGAAGGAGGAAGGAAAATTCCCAAAGTCATTCTATGAAGCCACCATTACCCTGATAATAAAATCAGTCAAAGACACTACCAAAAAAAAATGGAAATGGAAATCCTATATCATTGATGAATGATGATATACATTCAAAAATCCTCCAAAAATATCAACAAATGAATCCAGCAATACTTAGAAAGTTTTATACATGATGATCAGTTGGATTACTTCCTGAGTCACAAGGATGGTTCAACATACACAAGTCAAACAGCATGACACATATCTAACAAAGGAAGGACAAATTTCACAAGAACATGTCAATACACAAATTATAAGCATTTGACAAAATTCAACATGCATTCATCATCCGAATTCTCATGAAATTGAGTACAATGGGAACATCTCTCAACATACTAAAGGCCATTTATAACAATTTATAATTCTCAGGGGAAAGGCTGAAAGCCTTCTGGGTAAATTCATGGGAATTCACAAGAATTCCTACCCTCACCACTTCACTTCAACAGTAATAGATGAAAGGAAAAGGAAAAGAAAAAGAAGAAAAAGAAATGCAAAATGGACAGAAAGAGGCAAAATTGTCACCAGTACTGATGGCATAACAATCTACATAGAGAATTCTAAGAGCTCCACACTATTATGAACAATAAATAATTTCATCAAGGGAGCAGGGTACAAGATTAATGTAAAGAAGTCTCTTGCATTTCTATGCATTAATCATGAGATAAGATAAAATGGACGTTGAAAGCAATAATATTTATTACCCCATAACCCTGAATATATTGGAATGAAAGTAACCACATATGTGAAATATCTACACACTGAAAATTATAAAACATTGACAAAGAAATTAAAAATGATTCAAAAAAACGGAAAGATGTCTTGTGCTCTTGGATTGAAAGAGTTCATATTGTTAACATGGCCGTACTACAAAAAGAAACCTACCGATTTAGTGCGAGTACTGTTACGAAGCTGTAGTATTTTCCACAGAACCAGAAAATTAACAAATCTAAGTTTTACATGAAACCATTAAAAATTGCCAAAATGATCTTGAGAAAAAACAACAAATCTGGAGGTAGAACCCTCCCGGATACCTTACTCTACTACAAACCTACAGTGATAAAAACAGTATGGCATTGGCACAGAGATACAATTAATAAAAACAGATAGAGAGCCTAGAAATAATTCCACAAACCTATGAGCAATGAATCTATGATAAAAGAGTCAAGAGTACACAATGTAAAAAGGAGAGTCACGTCATTGGATGGTGTGGGGAAAGCTGAACATCTATATTTAAAACAGTGAAATGAGAGCATTTCCTGACATCATATACAAAAATAAACTCCAAGTTTATTAAGGACCTAAATGTAAGACCTGATACTATAAAACTGCTAGAAGGGAATATAGGTGATACACTATTGGATATATATCATAGGAATATTTTCTTATATCAGTCTTCTAAGGCAAAAGAAGTAAAAGCAAAAATTAGCAAGTGGGACCTAAATAAACTTGAAAATTTCTGCACAGCTTAGGACACAATCAATGAAATCAAAAGACTGCCTGTATAATTGGAGAACATAATTGCAAACAATGCAAGTTACCAGGGGTTAATAGATGTAGGTTAATAAATGTAACATGCATTTAGGTTAAACAACTCAAGGTGGAAAACAAAAACCCAATCAAAAACAAGAGCAAAGTACCTGAGTTAATATTTTTCCGAAAAAACATACAGATGAGTAACACGGAAGTGATAAAATTGCTCAACATTACTAATTATTAGGTAATTGCAAATCAAAACCACAATGAGATATTATGTCACACTGGTCAAATGGCTGTTATGAAAAAGTCTACAAATAGAAACTGTTGGAGACGATGTGGAGGTAAGAAATCTCTTGTATACTCTTGGTACGAACGTAAATTGATACAACTTCTAAGAAAAAGAGTATTCAGATTTGTTTAAAAACTAAAAAGTTAACTACCATATGACCCAGTAATACCTCTCCTAGGAAAAATCTGTGGGAAAAAACCCTAAATTGAGAAGAACCAATGTTCACAAAAGCACTGATTATAATATGAAAGAAAGGGAAGCAATCCAAGAGTCCACAGTAGACTATGGACTTAAGAAGATATGATGTTTCAATAAATATGCAATGGAATAATACTCAGCCATGAAAATGAATAACACATTGCTAGTTCAGCATCCTGAATAGACCTAGTAAATAATATGCATAGTGAAGAAACTTAGACAAAAACAAATGTATACAGTATAATTTATATTTAGAATCTAAAGAATAACAAATATCTTTGTATATCTCACTATAGCTATTGATAGATGATAAATAGATAGAAGGACAATACATGATAGATAGAAAGATAGATAGATAGATAGTTATATAGATAGATAGAAAGATAGATAGATAGATACATAGATAGATAGATACATAGATACATAGATAGAGACATGATGAAGATGTAAATAGATTAGTTAGACAAGACTTAAGCAGACTCAAAGATATGGGAAAAATTTATGTTTACCAAAGTAGAAGGGAAAGAGATTTTAGTGGTAGAATATTGACAGATAGAAAGTAGTATACATAAAGGAGAGAAGCAAGGATAATCTGTATAGATCATGGAACTATACACAATTGCTTAAAATAATTGTATGTTAAAATTATTGTAATATTTCATAATGCAATATAATCTACAAAGTGATTAGAATAACTATGTGTACATCTGAAACTACACAATATAGTACATCTACTGTACTTCAATTAAAAATAAAACATCTCATGTATAATTTAGTCATTTTTCTGCTGAAAGAATCTTCCTTTAATATTGTTTTATTTTTACTCTTTACCTTTTATGATTACTGTTTCAAATTATTTCTTTTACTGTTGCGAACAAGTTACCAGTTTGAATTATCTGTATTTAATGCTCCTGAATTCCTATTTTTCTCTCTTTAATACATATGGTATAGTAGCATTTAAAAACATACCCAAAGAAACAGATGTAAATTTCTCGTGGTCTCTCCTTAGCACTTAAGTCAATGTTTTGTACATTTTGCTAATTTATATTTCTTAGAAGACTTCTTCTCTGCACCTCTTACAAGGTGTCTCGGTTTTGTTTTTTCATCACATTCAGGCTTGTTTCTGATATAGTCTTTATTTTCACTTTATATCTAAGTGATAAATGTGTATTACTGGTTGAGTGATTTCTTATTTCAGTAGTTTGAAATGTAATTTTATTTACCCTTGGCCTATGTTTTCCGCTCAGAAATCTGCTGATAGCCTAATGAGGGTTCCTTTGTAGATTATCATAACTATTTTTGGCTGCCTTTAAAATATTACTCTGTCATTGACTTGCCAATTTGCATATGACGTATCTTGAAGGAGGTCTCTTTGTCTTAAAGTTATTGGTGTTTTTTTGGCTCACCGACATGTATATCAGTTCATTACACAGGTTCGGGAAGTTATTAACTATTTTTTCTTTGAATAAACCATCAGCTGCCTTCTAACTTTCTTCTACATCCAGGATTCCACTCTAATGTGCAGTTTCTGAGGAAGTGTGATGGCTACTGTAGAGTTTCCTCACTTTTTAATATCTTGACTCTCTGCCCTCTCCTATCATTTCAAATTTTGTATTGGTGAGTTTGCTAATTTCTCTTCCACAAAGACACTCTACTTCAAATGCTTTCTGTTGCATTTTTCATCTCATTTATTAAATTCTCCTGATCCTCCAATAACTTTTGTTTATTTTATAGTTTCAGTCTCTTTGGTAATGTATTCCTTATAAACATTTCATTTATTCCTGAGCTCACTAAACTGCTTTCGTAGTTTTGTATTTTGTATTGAGTTTCTGTATGATATCTATTTGGATTCTCCATTAGTTATATGGCAATATACCATGACTTAAATTTGTTTGGTGCATGGTTGTCATTGTATGTGTGTGTGTGTGTGTGCAGGTGCGTGTGCGTGTGTGTCTGTGTCTGTGTTGGTGTCTGTATGTGTGTGTGCGTGCCCTGTAATGTTACTGTGATTGGTCATGATCTTGATAAATTATTGCTCTGATGACACTAAATAACAGATTGGGAGTTGGAGTCCTTGCTTTGTATTCTGGTAGTTTGAAATATTGCACAATTTTTGGTTTTACTTAACTCAGCTACCTCTGATAATATTTCAAAATGGCACTTTCCAGTCACTACTGTCTGGATAAAAGATGTGCTTTCATTGTCACTTCTTACCCTTCTCTGGTAGTTAATGCCACTTTTGTCACTGGGATGGTGAACCCTTCCTTTTATCTGATATCCCTTGAGACTCAGTGTACACATTGAGGAAAGGTGCAAAGACTGGTGGGTATTTGGAATCAGGCAAGTGTCTTAGACATGTCCAGTGTTGCGCGGTATCTTGTCTCCACCACTGTGAATGGGGAGTAGGGAGGATGTCTGAAGGATGGAAATTCTGTCTCCATTTTAGCTCCCCCCTAGTTAATGTGACCATGAGTACTGGTGCAGTTGGAGGCTGAAGCTGTGTGAACCACTGAGACCCTGATTCTACTGGGTACTCTGAACTTGAGTATTCATATATCCTAGTCAGGTGGCCTTGGTTGCAGACACCAAATTTGCTCTTCCCATAGTTCAGCCTCTTTTGTGTATTTTAGTCCTCCAAACTTTACCTGTTCTCATGCGTTCCAGAGTATTATTTTGTGTTGTAGTTATTTTTGTTGAGATGTGAACATTTTATTTTCTATAGATGTAAGGGGAGAGACAAAAATTGTTTAAACTTATGTCACTTTTAAAAGTATATACTTTTTCAATTAAAAGCTTAAATTCTACTAACGACATTATTAAGACAGTAAAGAAATTGAATAAATCACCTCTCTTAATATCAGAGTACTACAAAATATTTTGATTTTTCTGGTTTTTTTTTTAAAGTTTTTCTCACTTACATGCACATTTTACTATAATATATCCCTATAATGTCTTTAAAATCAATTAAATTATTAAAATATATTTCTGTGTTGTCAATATAGCCCTGTTGGTTCACTAATTTATTACTAGTAGCTTGCATATTTCTGTCTTCTCCATCCTTCTTCCCTGTCCATACAGGAAACCACTTCCTGGTACACTACACATATATATGTCATTCTGTTCCTGTTTTTTTATGATTATTTCTCTTATATCTTTATTTTCCTCATTTAAGTGACAACATAGAGTGTTTTTCTCTGTATGACTTATTTTCCTATGTGCAACGCTCTCTGGGTCCAGTCACATTATTCCAAATGGCAGAATTTTATTTTTCAATATGACAGAGACTAAATATTTATTATGTTATCTATATCTCACATCTACTTCAGCCAATCATCTGTTGATGGGCATTTGAGTTGTGCTTCAAACGTTGGCTACTATAAATGATGATGTTAAGGACATTTGGGGTAATATATCCTTTAAATTAATGTTTTCATTTTTTTCAGATTTATACCAAAAACTGGAATTGCTGCAATGTATAATGCTTCTATTTCTAGTTTTCTAGGCACTGTCCACTCTTTTCTAATAGTGGATGCATCAATTTATATTTCCACCAGCAGTGTACCTGGGGTCTCTCTTCTCAAAATTCTTACTAATGTTTGTCATTTGTAGACTTTTGTTAATAGCCATTTTGATTGCTGTGAGATGATATTTAATTCTGGTTTTGATTTACATTTTTCTAATGAATAGCAATGTTATGTTCCTTTGTATGTGCATGAAAATCATCCATATGTCTGAATTTGAAAAGTTTCCATGAAGATGTTTCAACTGTTTTAAAGTTGGGGTTTTGTTTTTTTAAATATTGAGTCTAAAATGATATATATATATTAGGGATTTTAAAATCTTGTTGGTTTCATTGTCTGAAATTTTCCCTTCTATTCTTTCTGTTATCATATCTCTTCTTGAAGGTTTCCATTGCTCAGCAAAAGGTTTTGCACTTCACATTTATACAAGAAGTAAAATCCCTGTATTGCATAGTACATCTATTTTTTTTTCACTAAACTAAAAACTGTAATTGTTACTTTTCTTTTTTTTAATTTTGAGACAGATCAAAAATAAACATTGCTATGATTTATCTCAAAGTCAGTTCTGCTCCTGTTCTTTGTCAGAAATTGCATAGTTTCAGGCTTTACATTTAGGAAATCCATCCATTTTTATCTTATGTTGTACACTATGGAAGGAAGTGCTCTTACATCTTCCTTTTACTTGTACTGTCCAGTTTTCTCACAACTACTTGTTGAAGAGATTGCCTTTTTTCAATTGTATACTCTTGCTTCCTTCCTTGTAGACTAATTGACCGTATGTGTGTGGGTTTATTTTAGGACTCTTTTTATTGTTCCATTGATCTATGTGTTTCATTAAGTATTATATTTTGAAGAATTTATTACTGTAGCTTTGTTGTATGTAATAAAGTCAGGGAGGATAATTCCCACAGCTTTGCCCATTTTTAAAAAGAATTTCAGAAAATTTGGGTCTTTCAGATTTTTGTATAAATTTTATCATTTTTCTCCTAGTAGTGTGAAGAAATTTATTCTGTGAGAATAGAAATTTACTAAAAGAAAAAACCTGAGATAAATTCTAAAGTGTGGAATATAAATCATGCAATATTAACAACTACTGGATTGCTGTATAAGTCAAAGAAAAAATATATAAAGAAAAATGAAAACAAAAACAAAATCCATAGGGTATAACAAAAGCAGTATTAATAGGGATGCATATAGCAAAATAATCCCACTTATACAAATAAGAAACATCACTCTCATAACATAATCTTGCAAACAAAAGATGTAGTAAAATAAGAAAATAATTGTTAGTATAAGGAAAGAGGTGAATAGACATAACACAAATAAATAAAATAATGATTAAAAATAGAACCATTCAATCAAACTAAATAATGGATTTTGAAATATAAAGAAAATTGATAAACTTTAAACAGACTCATGAGAAAAAAGAGTACAGATTAATAAACAGAATTCCAGGCCTAGAGAGCTTCACAGGTGATTTCTGCCAAACAGTTAGAGAAGAGATATCACCTATACTTCTCAGCATATTCCAAAAATTTCGAGAGGAAGGGAGTCTTCCTACTCCAAATTTCTGCATCACACTACTGCTAAAACTGGAACAAATACCTCAAAAAATGATAGGTTACATACTTCTGATAAGCATAGATGAAAAAATCATCACTAAATTGTTAACAAATCAAACAATACATTAAGAGGATAATATATTATGATTAATTCCATTTTATTCCAGGGATGCAAAAGTGATTCAATACCCACAAATTAATCAGTATGATACACCACACTAACAACCTGAAGAATAAAATATATATGGTCACCTCAATAGAGTCATAAAATATTTTGACAATTTCAGTATCTATTTATGAATAGATTTCTCCTCTAAGTGGGCAAGAGGAAATATACCTCCACACAGTTAAGGTCTTTTATGACAAGAACTCAGCTAACATGACACTCACTGATTAAAAGCTGAATTCATCTCCAATAAGAGCAGGAATAAGACAAGAGTGCTCACTCTGACCACTTTTATTCAGTATAGTATGGAAATTTTAGCCATAGCTATCCAAAATTAAAGTAAGTAAAATATAGCTAATTAAGAAAAGGAGTAAAAGTATCCATTTGCAGATGACATAATTTAAACCGAAATCCTAAAAATGGTGCCACAAAAGTAATAGGGCTTATCAATGCATTTGGTAAAATTTACGAATGTAAAATTAACATACAGAAGTGTTGCATTTCTACACACTAAGAAGAAGCTAACTGATACAGAAAGTGAGGGAACTGTCTCATTTACAGATGCATTACAAAAAAAATCAATAAATATATCCAAACAAGGAGGTAAAAGACCTGTACTCAGAAAACTATAAAATATTTACAACAGAAATTGAAGATAATGCAAACAGATGAAAGGATATTCTGTGTTCATAGATGAGGAAAAATATATTGTTTAAATGACAGCATAAGCCAAGAAAATACACATATTAAATTCAGTGCCTATCAAAATACCAAGGGCATTTTCAGACACTTACAGTAAATAATTCTAAAATTTACATGTAAACACAAAAGAATTGAAATCACTAAAAAGAAAAAAAAGAAAAGAATACAAACTAACTAAAAACAAAAACAACTTTGACAAAGTACATAGCGGATGTATCACGGTCCCTCATTTTAAACTATAAAACAAAGCAACAGTAATAAAAAGAATATGGTATTGGCCCAGAGCAAACAGAATAATGGAACACAAAGAATCCCTGAAAATGAAATCAGGCAGTTATGGTCATTTAGCCCATTACAAAAAATGAATATACAGTGGGGGAAAGGTAACCAACAGGCAAATGAAACCGATCAACATGACTAACCATCAGAAAATTGCAAGACCAAAACACAATGAGATTTTATGTCACTCCTGTCAGAATGACTACTATCAAAAAGAAAACAAACATAAATGTTGATGAGGATGTAAGAAAAACAACCCTGATGCACTGCTGGAGTGAATGGAAATATGTGCTGCCACTGTGGAAAAGAGTATGAAGATTTAACTAAAAATTAAAAATGAAATATAATCCAGCATTTCCATATCTGGATACTAATTCCATGAAAATAAATACACTATGTAGAAAAGATAAATTCAACCCTATATTCACTGCAGCATTATTCACAATAGGCAGGATATACAAGCAAATTAATTGCTCATCAATAAATGATGGATAAACAAGATGTGTGTTTATAATATATATATCTACCCACCTTAACTACATATTTATCTATATTTATTTATATATATATACACACACACACACATAAAAATACAATGGGTTATTATTCAGCTCTAAATAGAATGTTTTTCTTATTTGCAACAAATGGGTAGAACAAGAGTGTAATATGCTAAGTGAAATAAATCAGGAAGAGAATGAAAATTGCTGAATGATTTTACTCACATTTGGAATTTTAAACAAATGAACATAACAACACAGAAAAGGATATGTACATATAGAAAGAAACACATTGTTCACAAGAAGGAGGGAAAAAGGGTTAGGAAAAGAAAAAGTTGAGGAAAATTAAGAGAGAAAATTTTACAGTTGCAAATTAAATGAATCAGGGGCAAGAAATGTACTGTATGGGGAATAGTCAATAACTATTAAATATCTTTACAAAGCGACATATCATAACTAGATATATTCTGGTGAACAGTATGAAATGAATTAAAAATTGTGAACATTATGTTGTGTAGGAGAAACTAACACAGTCTTATAGATTAAAGTTCACTTCAAAAACAAACAATCATACTTATATAAAAAGAAACTAGGTTTCTAATTAACAGAGGCAGGGGTTGGAAAAGGAGAATTTGATTAATGCACTCAAAAGCTACAAATCTCCAACTGTAAAATAAAAGTGTTCAAGGGATGCCCAGTAAAAACATGAAAATTACAGTTAATACTGCTTTATGTTCTATATTAATGATTTTAAGAGAGTAGACCTTAAGGTTTATCATCACAACCAAAAGACAAATTGTATTTCTTTAAAATTGTATCTAAATGAGATAATGAATTCTCCCTAAAGTTGCTATGATATTTATTTCATGATAGTTGTAAATCAAATCACTATCCTATGCACCTAAACTTTCACAAAGTTTTATGCCAATTATATCTCAAAAAAAAGAGGAAGGAAAAATGGAATGTCAATGGTCATTTTTTCCCATGTCATTTCTCATGATTGTTTTTGCAGCAAGTTAACGAGTCATGATATACTTATCCTTGGCAAAGTTACCAATAAATAAGTGATTCTAATAAATTATACATAAAGATACTAATAAAATTAATGTTTTACCATGCCTTAAACATTCTTCATGTTAATAGCCCACTGCTCCTGTAGGCATAAAAATTTCACTCTGTGTATTCATTTGAGATTAGAGAATGGATACAAATTTCAAACTGGCTGCTCTTGATGCGAGTGATAAAGTTCACTGTCTCTGAACGATAGTCTCAACTCCCCGACAGCACCTGTAAGAAAAGAACATGCTAGGTTGCTAAAAATCTCAGCATTGTAAAATCTCAGAAATCCTACAATCCTTAACTGTTTTGCAATGGGAATGCAATAGTGACAAAGACTTAATTTTGGATAACAATGTGGTGTTTTCTCATGGTTGCATTATGGGATGTGAGGATAATCCCTGAGATCCAAAAAAAAAAATTCACGCTCAAGTGCTGGGCAAAGAAGTGTAAAGCTTCTGCATTATTAGGTCTGAGGACTGCTTTTAAAATGAAGACTATGCTCAGTCTATTCCAGGTAGTCCAAGGGAAGAAAGGTAATTGCAATTTCTATGTGAACGGGAATAAGTCAGTGGTTCAGACACTATAAATTAGTCAAAGGGTGTTCAAAGTCAAAATAAATTGTGTCAACAATGAGAATTAAAAGAAAAATAATTAGACATAAGCTTAAATAAAAAAGGTGATACAGTCCTGTGCTGGGGTCTGGGGACTGGAGAATGTATATGCCTCAGTCACATTCAATGGTTCAGAGGCTTCACCCTAGCATCAGCTCGGGATTCATTGAGCAGGTAACAATTAGTATACAGGGAGAAATATAATCAATCTCTCCCTGATCGGAAGATAATCTGGTGACCCAATGAAACTCTTAATTCACAGAGATTCTGACAGATGCAGAGGAATAATTCACTGATTATTCAACTAAGACAAACTTAGTTACAGCTTAACAATCCATTTTCATACACACACACACACTGGTAGACAGATTTGTAGTATTTAGTGGGAAGAATTCAGTGGGTAGCGCTCAGAGAATAGTTTTCAAAGCACCAGCCAACTTTTGTGCTTTTGCCAATAGTCTAGATTTTCCCAGGTAGAAAACTACAGATGGACAAACAAACAATATCCTTCTTTAGGATTTCTAATTTTGAAAGTAAACTGTAGCTTTTGATTTATCAGTATAGAACCTTGTTAAAATGATCACGGTAAGACCCACTGTCTGATAAAAGAGCTGGAAACTAGCTGCTGGAACAGCCCATCTGAACCCCAGACTGCTAATGTAAGCAACAACATAGCCATCATCAGATTCAGCTGACAAACATAAAAGCTTGATGTTTCTGTTGTAGGATGAACCACTGCTGTCCAGACACAGTTCTCATGCTGCAAGTGGTCTCTGTTCTTCTCTTGGTAAAGGTCACATTGGTGGGATGCTGCTAGAGTTCACCCTGGCCCATTTGCCCATTCTCCAGATTATCAAAGATTTTCTTCACAACAGGTGACACATTTTCAGTACTCAATTCTGCCATTCCAGTCTTATCAGATGACACTGGCAGCATCATTGTGAGCAGAAGACTTAGGCTCCCTGAACTTGCATATAATCATTTCAGCATTTCAGAAAATTTCACATTATGAAAATGCTTCACCTTTTATTTTAAATTAATGGGAAATTGTCAAAGACTTCCACGAATATTTTATATTTCCTAATATCTGTATAAATTTGGTATTCTTGCAGTTGGACTAATTTTTAGTTCTACCACCCCCACCTCCAACTAGTCCACACATTTAAGATTGCAATTTGGTTACTTAATGTCACCACCCCACCCAAAGGGCAAGCACCTCATAGATACTTCCTGTGTGAAAGTTAGAAGGGACTCAAATTATGTGGGGTTTATAAACCGACATTAAATGTTTGCAATGGCACTGTCTCTTCTGGACAAAGCTCTGTTTCTAAGAAGTAAATTAATTAGAAGGCAGTATAGTTCTTGGTATGGGGAAGAGAATCAGCTATTTTAGTATGGGTGGGTGATGAAGAGACAGGAAATTATCCAGCAAATGGGAATGGAATGCTTTATGCCTCTGGAGGCATGAATAAGGAAGAAAATAATATTTTGTCTCCTGTAACTACCTCCAATTACTGTCTTGAGTGACTAGTCCCTGGGCTATTGAAAGAGCTAGTTTGTGATGAGGATTATAGACCATAACAAAATAGTTTGAAAACCATGAGAGTTTTGTTGTTTCAGGAAAGTAGATTTTGCTTAAAGTCAACATTTATTTTTCATTCACTAAATAGTAAAATGCATCCTGTGGCATGTGCTGTGATTACTGTGCTGGTATCCAAGTTAGACATGGAAAGGGGGATAGACAGAAAACATCTGGAGGAGCTGGTTTCTGTGCTTAGATGGGGATAGTCTAGGTAGGTAAAAGGAAGACACCGAAAGCCAAGGATGAGCTGGAGTAAAAATGGTGAGGTTGCAGCTAACATAGTTGACAAGCATTTGCCTGGATGAACCTCCAGAAACAGTGAAACATAAAGAAATGCCAAGGTAGTCAGATGCCAGATTTATAAAGAAATGACTAAACTAAATTGAGTTCGTGTGCTTAGAGTTGGAAAGGCATTAAGTGCCACCCTGAAGACGTAAGCTTGTCTTTGGCTGGAACAGAAAAGCAACATAAAGTATTTACTAGAAAATATAGTGTAGACTCTTGAGGGCAGGTAATGAAAGCAACAATTGGAATGCTTTGAGAACAACACAAGAAGACCATAGATAATATTACTTCTCAAATTCTACTACATGATGAATGTGCCATCTAAGACAACATCATGTGACTTTTTGACACCAGGGATGACATAATAGAGACCATGATCCCTGGGCCGGTTCCTGCATTTATCTCCTCTTTCAAACTATACTAACTTAACACTTTCCCTACTTTCCAGGATGAACCAGAAACCACTTAGTACTTTTTCCTCTCTCCATGTTTTAAACTTTTTCCAAATTCTTCCATTTATTCTTCTTCCTTACAAGAAATTATTTTAATTTACTCCCATATTTTTTCAGCAAAAGGTCATATCAATCAAATATCTCTTTTTTTCTTTAAATGGCAACTTAGTCTCCCGTTTAACCCTAAACTCTAATTTAAAAAAATAAAGGAAATACAGATACACATCTATTTTTATTGTTCAAATAAGAAAATTGCAGATATTTGTCGACATTTGCCAACATCAATTGTAATCTTTGTTATCCTGCATAATCTGGTAGTCCTGTGGAAGTTCAGTTGTAATTAAGATGACGTTCATAAACTGAAGATGGCTGATGAGTTGGCCTTGAAATAGATGTAGCTGATGTATCAGCGATCACTGGCACTGGAAAGCGTGGGTTGCTCCCTGGTTGAAGTTTAAGAAAACGACCTTCATTGGCGGATATGTTGTGATAAATATTTGGAAAAGTAGAAGTCTCCACCATCAGTCCAAAATAATTGCTCTGTATGGGAGAGAAGATGCTGTACTGAGAAGTAGAATGTGTAGTTGGATTGGAGTTCACAACACCATCATTTGTTTTATTGTAGCTGCTTTGAGAGTGCCCGGGGACAGTGGTCAACTGATTTAAAATAGCTTGTTGATCCACTGAAATTTGTTCTGGTGGTCTAAATGACATTGATGATGGAGGAGAAAAATCACCTCTGATCGGGTTAGTTTTATCACCAAATATGTGGCAAGTAGAGGGCTTTCTTATAAGAGGCATGTTTAAATTTGCAGAAGGTAAAAATGCACTTTCTCCACAAGCGTCAGCCAGAAAACGAGAATTATTATTATCCACATTACCCGATGCTTAAAGTGCTTTTGGTTGAAATCTTCAGAAAATGAAGACACCAGAGAAGAATTTCCAATCCCAACTCTTCTTTTTATTCTCACTAAAAGCTGGGGACAGACTCGTTTAACATTTGGATTATGATAGAACTACAGCTACAACCAAAGAAGAAAATTTTATTAATATTTTAAACCAAAATACAAGGCTACATAAGCCTAACCTATAAAACCTCAGTTTCCACGTTTACTATGCAAAGACAATAACATCAAAATATAAACATTGCTAACAATATTTTGAAGTTTCTAATTTGGAAAATATACATTTTAATAGTATATTAATCAAATTTAAAAAGTTAGCATTTGCAGTAACGGTGAATGCCGCTTTTTAAAAGCAGCTTTAACACCTTTTTTTAGATTTCTGGAAAGATTCATAGTTGCAAGCAAAGTTTCTCATAATCTTGACTACTTAAGGTACTCCCCTCATTTTTTAGAAAAAATAAAGGATTTTAGCCTTAGTAGTTTTATACAATTTTCAAAATCTAGCTTTACAATTATATAACAATTGATTGACATACAAAATAAAATTTTATATATAAGTTTCCTTGTGATAACTAAAATTTTTGAATACCTTTCTTAAAACAGAGGCTTCTTTTACTTCTGCCAGAAAGTCAGGTAGACAAGCAGACATTTGAAAATTCTGCCGCAGTTTCCTAAACTCATAAAGGTTAAGCTATCTAACTAAACTTTTCTTACTTCCAGTTTCAAATATTCTGAAAGGGTCCTTTCTTTCCAAAACTTCCTTTTTAAAAACATTTTCATCAATCACTATGGAAGATCCATTATCACCCCACCAGATGGATTTAAACTGGTGACACCAAGCCATTTTCCAGAGTTCTCTTGGAAATGTTCGAGAATGAAAATCATTATCTTCATCTGGTTCAGAGACACAATGTGTATATCATGGTCTTTTTATCAAGGATTCTTCAAAGTCTGAAAAGCATTTTCTTCATCATAGACCTCAAGTCCAAGTCCCCAGAGAATGTTTGATCACACAATAGATATCTACCAGAGTTTCCTGAACCAGTTGGTCCATCTTTACGAGACACATTTTCAATTTCTGAAGATACATGTGCCATCACAAATAAATTTTTCTACAGCCACTTTTCTAATCTGCATGATTTTTAGCACTGTGGCTTCAAATGCTGCTTTGGCAGGCCTGAACATATAAACTGCTAGGTCTTCACAATGGTTCTCAACTTGAGTAGCTGTGACATCAAAAAACGACTGGTCTCCCAGCAAGTCAATTTTAACATTCAGCCAGTGTTTATTTCTCATTCATCCAGTTAAAATGAAACTTATATGATGCTTTTTTTATAGTGTGATCTGCAAATATTATCCCCACAAAATCTTTTTAAACAATATATTTGTGGGGTCTATGAAATAAAACCAGTCTCCATTCTTTTGTACAGATATTTATAACAGATTTGTGAACAGAGTATAAATAATGAACAAAATATATAAAATAATTTTAAGATTTTGGTATTTAAAATGAAATTTTTGTAAAACCTGTACAGAAAATGTATATCTATTTCAATAACATTTGCAATTAAAGTGAAACTTAATTTGATTTGGAAATGGAAGTAGGTATTTATCTGTGTGCTCTATAATAAGTAGCTCTATATTCAAAACCTGAGCAGAATAAATATCAGTTTATATGTATTGTATATAAATAAGTGGTAAATAATTATGAAATAAAATTAGATAAATATAATGAATCAAATTTAAGAAATCCCAAAGGGCATAATTTCTGTTTTAAATTGTATATCAGTGCTATAAGTAAACAAATGTAATTTAATATTCTACTCTAAAATTACAAAAGAGAAAATCTCATTTTATATTTACAAATGTTTATTTTTGCCATTCTTTCACTCAGAGGTTTTTCAGTCCCTAGAAGGAATAAATTTTCTTGTCATCTTTATAATCCATACCCTTGTGGCTTCTTTTAAGAGTTCCAAAATGATGTTGATAAGTACACTTATGCACATGACCCTGGGTTCAATAAGCAGTGCCTCCATTAAGGGGCAAACAAACAATCAAAAAACCAAAAAATAACAGTATATTTGTGTTGGGGTTGAAAAGAATTTGTAATGCATTTTAGGAAGCAATATGTATCTCAGGCCTGAAAAAGTTGACATTGTTAGTAAAATACGGCATTTTAAGGCATGTGTTTCATCCACTAAATGTAAATAATAGCTATGTGCTGTATCAGTAAACTGTAGTAAATCCAGTTCTACCAAAAATTATATTCTTTATTTAGAAATAAATTCCATTAAACATAAGACAAATTCAAAATGAGGGGAAAAATTTATAAATAAATACATGTACACTCAAGCTAAAATGAAATTTTTCTTTCAGTATGTGCACATTGCATTCTAAATAAATATTAGCAACCTGAATTCATTGCATATTATAAGTATTATAAACTATTATTAAGAGTGATTTAGTCCTGATTCATAAATATTACTTATCATATGCAAATCAATATATGTGATACAATCCCTTAAATAGCAGAGTGTTCAAAAATAACAATCTCCAAATATGTAGGAAAATTATTCACAGATCTGATCTTTACTTTTTTATAAAAATATTCTTAACAAATTAAATTTAAATAGAGTGTAACTAAACATAATAAAAGCCATATATGAAAAACCCATGACTAACATCAAGTTCAATGTTAACATACAGGAACGTTTTCCTCTGGTCCAGTAATAAGGAAATGTAGCTTATTCTCACAAGTGCTAAATTACACTACTTGAAGACCTAGCCAGAACAACTAGTAAAAAAACTATAAAAGGCATCCAATTTGTAAAAAAGCAGTAAAATTTTTACAGATGACATTATTATGCATAGATAGAAAACTCCATAGAATCCTCCAGTGACTATTACACATAATGAACATACTTAGTAAACTTGCAGAATACAAAATCAATATACAAATATCCTTTGCATTTTCATATAAAAACAACAAACCATCAGAAAGGGAAATTAGGAAAACAACTGTGTGTATATTTATACCAAAAAGAATAACTAGGAATATATTTGTTAAGTGAAATAAAAGATCTAAAATAGATCTATAAATTATAGGTGCAAGAAATATAAGTAAACAAAATAAATAGAAAGATATTCCCTTCTTATTTATTGCACACTATGTGAGGAACTATTCTAATCTATCTTTTACATGTTCAATCTCCCCTGCACTACTTATTGAGGAGAAAGTCTATTCTTCATTTTATACTCTTGCTTCTATTTTCATGGGTTAATTGATCATAGTTGTGAGGGATTATATCTGGTTGCTCAATTCTCTTCTATTGATTGGTGTCTGTTTTTGAGCCAGTATCATGTTGTTTAAATTACTAAACTTTGTTGGACTGTTTAACATCAGAGAACTTTACACTATTAGATTTAATAGACTTTTTCAAGGTTATTTGGCAACTCATGATCTTTGTGGTTACATATAAATTTTGAAATTATCTGTTCTATTAAATTGGAAAATCTCATGCGTACTTTGACATGAATCACACTAAATGTAGATTGCTTTGGGCAGTATGGTTGTTTCAACCACATTGTATCACATCATTAACATAAGAGATCTTCTCATTTCTTTGTATCAGTTTTAATTTCCTTCATCAATGTTTTCAATTTTTTAACGTATAGGTTTTCTCTTTATTTGTTAACTTCATTTCTATATATTCTATTCATATATATATATATATAATTATATATATTATATTTATAAACATGTTTCCTTCACAAATACAACAGGCAGAAGGCAGTGGCAAATCATATTCAAAGTCCTGAATGAAAGAAAGCTGTAATCTAAGATAATTTATCAAGCAAGGCTATCCTTTAGAATAGAAGGTGAGATAAATAACTTCCACAAAAGCAAATACTAAAACAATTTAGCAAAAGAAAAAGAAATAATGAATGATCTACTCTGAATAATAAAGAAGCAGGATGCTATAGAAAGGAGAAAGGCATAATTAGATAGGCAATAGTTACAATGTCTTACAATAGAATAAACATGATGTTGTAAAACAGGACATCAAAATTTTTAAGGATCAGAGAGTGAAACACGGCAATACAGAGTATTTTCCTCTTGTTTCTGTTCTCCAAAGGAGAGGTTAGAATTTGTTTTCCTATCAGTTAAAATAAAAATATATAGTAATGTGTAAATATACATACAAAACAGGGAAACCATAAGTCCAAAGCTTTCAATGAAGTCACAAAGACAAAAAGAAACCAAGATAATAAAAGAAAACATCACACCACAAAAAGAAAATGAAATGAACAAAAAGGAAAGACCAAATTAACTGGAAAATGAAGTTCAAAATGGAAATAAACAACAGTCAATAAATAATTATCACAAATGTTAATGGACTCAGTGCTTCAATTAAAAGATATATATTGTTAGATGGGACAATATAACAAGACCCTTCATTATGAAGCATACAAGAGTCCCACTTTAGTAAGAGGAACACATATTAATTGAAAGTCAGAAGATGGAAAAATATATTCCATTCAAATGGACATGATAAGAAAGCAGGACTAGCAGTACTGACTTCACACAAAATAGACTTTACAACAAAAGGCCATAGAGAAAGATAAACAAGGACATGATATAATGATTAAAGGAGCAATAAAAAATGAGGGTATTAAACTCATTAAGATATATGCACTCAATATAGGAGCACCTAAATACATAAAGCAAATACTAATAGATAAAAAGGGAGAAATGGATGGGAACACAATAAAAGTAGGAGACTATAACTCCCCATTACCATCACTAGACGGGCCTTTCAGACTGAAAATTAATAAGGGAAGAAAGATACAAAAAGATACAATAAAATCATTAGAGTTTGTTGATATTTTCAAACAGTACCCTTCCCCAAAACAGAATATACATTCTTTTCTAGTTCACATGGAATATTTTCTAGGAAAGATTATGTACTCATTCACAGAAGAATCTTCAGTAAATTTAAGAAGATAAAACTTATTTCAAACATCTTTTCTGAGTATAATAACATGAAACAAAATTTCTTCACAGAAAAAGAGGGAGAGAAAATTACAGCGTGTAATTTAAATACCATGGTACTATAAAAAGTGGGGGAGGTGAAGAAGTAAAAGGAGAAATTAAAAAATATCTTGAGAAATATGTCAAAACACTACACAAAGTCTATGGAATACAGTTAAAGCAGGCTTAAGAGGGAAGTTCATAGTGAGAAGGCCCTCCTCAAAGTAGAAGAGCAACTTCAAATAAATAATCTAACATTCTATGTAAACTAATCATGAACGAAGAGCAAACAAAACCAAAAGTCAGCAGAAAGTGAGAAATAAGAAAGACCAAGGAAGAAATAATTGAAATACACATTAAAAAAGAGAAAAAATCAATCAAACTCTTTTTTGAAATAGTAAACATAATTGACAAAACTATGGACAGGCTCACCAACAAGAAAAGAGGGAGAACAATAATATATAAAATGAAAATGGAGAAACTAAAAAGAGTAGCACAAATTTGCATAATATCATAAGAGAATACCATGAGGAACTGTATGGAAACAAACTGGATAACCAGGAAGTAATGGAGAAGTTTTGGAAACATTCAGCCCACCAATATTGCATCAAGAAGGAATTAACCATTTGAACAGACAGATCACCAGAAGTGGAATAGAATTATCAATAAAATAAAAATTCTCTGCAAACAAAAATTCAGACTCAAATAGCTTCAATGGGGTAATGATCAAACATACAAAGAAAAATCCATACCAGTTCTCCTCAAACTCTTCCAAAAGGTTGATATGGAGAGAGTACTCCCAAACTCACACTGTAAGGCCAACATTAACCTGATACCAAAACCAAAGACACTACCTCAACAGAAAACTATAGGCCAATATCATTGTTAAACATAGATGTAAATTCCCTTAAGAAAGTATTAACAAACAGAATCCAACAGCATGTAAAAAAGATCATACACCATGGTTAAGTTAGGTTCATCCTAGGAACACAAGGATGGTTTCACTTATGCAAATCAAACAATAAATTGTGATACAACATACCAATAACAGAGAGGACAAAAAAACCACATGATCATCTCAGTAGATGCAGAGAAAGCATTTGATAAAAATTAACACCTATTTGCAATAAAAGTTCTTATCACAGTGGGCATAGAGGGACCATATCTCAACATAATTAAAGCTATTCATGACAAACATATAGCCAGCAAAATGCTCAATGGTGAAAAACTGAAACGCTTCCCACAAAAACCTGAGACAAAACAAGGTTGCTCATTCTCACAATTTCAATTCAATATAGTATTGGAAATCCTAGCCACAACGATCAGGCAAGGAAAAGAAATAAAAGGATTCATACTGGAAAAGAAGAGATAAAATTGTCATGGTATGCAGATATGACACTATATATAGAAAACTGTAAAAGCTTCACAAAAAATTACTTAGGCTGAAAAAGGAACTGGGCAATATAGAGAGACTAATGTACAAAAAAAATGCATTTCTTTACACTAACATTGAATCAACAGGAAAACTAACTATAGAGTCAACCGCTTTTATAACTGCAGCCAAAACTATAAAATACTTAATAATACATCTGACAAAGGAGGTGAATGGATTATATATGGAGAACTAGAAAACATTGATTGAGGAAATCAAAAAAGATTTGAAGAATTGAAAAGATACCCAATGGTCTCGTAATGGAAGCAACAAATTGGTTAAAATGGTCATACTGCCCAAGGAAATCCCCAGGCTTAATGTGATTTCCTATCAAATTATGCAAAACTTTTCTTTTTGGGACTGAAGCAAATGATCCTAAGATTTACAAAGAGTCAAAATAGATCCATAATAACCAAAGCAATATTAATGAAAAAGAAAGAGGCTGGAGGAATAAACCACCAGGTCTCCATAAACTATTGAAGACCTACAATAATCAAAATGACATGATATTGGTACAGAAACAGGCATATGGACCAATGAAACAGAATAGAGGGCCTAGGAATAAATCTACAGGCCTATGTCCTATTAATCTTTGACAGAGTAGCCAAGAATATGACAGAGAAAAGTCCATCTCTTCACCAACTGGTGTTGGGAAAAGTGGATACCAGCATCAGAGCAATGGAATTAGAACAATCCTTCACTCCATACACAAGAATAAACTCAAAATGACTTGAAGACTTAAATGTAAGGCAAGACAAAGTAAATCTCCTAGAAGTAAACATAGGCAAAACACTCTGAGATAAATCTCAGCAATGATATCCTAGAACAGCCTACCCAGGTAATGGATGTGAGAGCAAAATTAATAAATGGGACCTAATTAAACTTATAAGCTTTTGCACAGCAAAGGGAACCATAAACAAAGCAAAATGACAACCTATAGGATTAAAAAAAATATTTAGAAATGATGCAGGTGACAAAGTCTTAATTTCTAAAATATAAAGACTTCATACAATGTAATAATAATAAAAAAAACCCGAGAAATCCAATCTGAAAATGGGCAGAAGCCCTAAACAAGCAATTCTCCAATAAAGAAATACAAATACCACATAAATATATGAAAAAAAATTGGCTCACTATCATTATCAGAGAAGGGCTATACAAAACTATAATGAAGTATCTCCTCACAATAGTCACAATGGCAATCATTCAAAATTCCACAAACATTAAGTGCTGGGGTAGCTGTGGAGAAAGGGGACTCTCCTTCACTGTTGGAAGGAAAGTAGTTTGGTGCAGTCATTGTGCAAACCAGGATGGGGATTTCTTGAAAGAAAAAAAATAAACTTAACATACGATCCAGCAATCACACTTCTGGGTATATATCAAAGGGAACCCTCATTCAAAATGTCACCTGCACCCCAATGGTATTAGCAGTGCTATATACAACAGCCACGACATGGAAGCACCCTAATTGTCCAACAACAGATGAGAGTATTCAGAAGTTATGCCGTATTTACACAATGGAATAATATTCTGCAATAAAAAATGATAAAACAATGACATTTTCAGCAAAATTGTTGTCCCCAAAAAGTGTCATTCTAATTGAAGAAAGTCAGAAATAGAAAGAAAAATAATATATGACAGGACAGATGAGAAACTTCAAAAAAAAATTTGGATGTGAACACTATGATTTCCTCTACAAAACTGAAACACACTCACAGATCTACTAAACAATTTTATGATTATTGCAGAAAGGGGCTATGAGAGGATATATTTGGGATCTGTATATTCATAAATTCTTTTCACTATACATAAAAACAGATGTTTTCTAAATTTCTCTTTTATGACAGAGGGCAGTAAGTTAAACATTGTGAAGTAATGTTTAATAGGCACACAAATATATGCATGCACGGGGACAATGTGTAATACACCAAAGATTGACACATTGTAAACGGCAGTACTTCAATGATAAATAAATGAATATATATGCAAATAAATAAATAAAATAAATAATAACTAAATAAAAATATTTAATAATAAATGAATTACAAATATTCACACTACTTAACTTCACACCTCAAGGATCTAGGAGAAAACAGAAAGAACAACAAAAAAAACTGAATGAATGAGAGTAAGGCAAATAAGCAGAGAAACAATTGAAAAGATAAAAGAAAAACCTAAGTCTGTTTCTTTTAAACATAAACTGGACAAACGTTTAGGTTGGCAAAGAAAATAAAGACTCAAATAAAATTAGAAATAACAGAGAAGATATTACCACTGATGTTGTAGAGATGCAAAGCATCTTAAGAAATTACCACTAGCCAACGAATTGAATGACCTAGAACAAAAGACAAATTCCCAGAAACATATGTCTTTGAATACTGAATCAAGAAGAAATCAGAAAGATAATAGAGCAAAAGTATGTTTGGGTAAGTCAATAATCCAAACTTCCAAAACCAGAAAAAAATTTACAAGACGACATTACTGGAGAATTCTCTCATACATTTGAAGTCAAGTTTTCACCAATTCTTACCCAAATCTTCCAAGAATTTGAAGGGGGTGAAAGATTCCAAAAATGTTTTTTGATGTGAGTTTTATTTGATTAGCAAGCAAGAAAGGACATTATATGCAAAATATAGAATATTATCCCTGATGAACATATGTGCCAAAATTCTCAACAAAACACAAGCAAAATGAATTCAACAACACATTTAATGTATCATAAACATACATGAGTAAAGGGATAAATCTCTGGGTTTAAGGATACTTCAAAATATTCAAATCAATAAAGGTGACATACCACACTAGTAGAATAAGTAAAAGAATTCACATAAACATCTCAACACGTGCAGAAAGTGCATTATATATAATGCAACATCCTTTTAAGATACTCCCAACAAATTAAATTAACCCTGTCAGTGGCATGATATCATATACACACAAATACTTTGTGGACAGCAGCGGAGCAGTTCTCTTTTTATTGATTCTTAGAGAAAGGGTTTATATAGGACATGCACAACGCCTCACATATAATCTAAGTTATAACAATGTTAATAATCTTTAGCTATTTATGTTCCCATGCTCCTGCAGTAAGTGCAGGTTATTAAATGATCAAGGATTGTTTTAAAGTTCATCATGGAACTTCATTGATTAGGCCATCTCTTAACCAGACGGCTCTGCTTGATTTAGGATGTCTTCCTGTGAGGATCTTACCCAGCATAAGCTATCCAGCCACCCATACTGGATACATTGAGTAGGCCATTTCTTATCCAGCCTGGATATGTGATATTCCTCACAGCTTGTTTATCAGTTCAGCCCATGGGCTTACTCTCTAGAGCCTTCAGACAGGGGCCTACAAACCCAACATCCCTTGACAGAAAAATGGATGAAAAAATTTGATGTATATATGCAATGGAATCAATACTTTGCATTCCTAACAAAAGTGTCCACGGTGTTACATTTTCTCCACAAGTTCACCAAGATTTATTTCTTTTCTTTTTTATGAGAGCTTTCTGACAAGTGTGAGGACTTGTCTCATTTTTGGTTTAATGACTTTCCGAATAATTTATAACTCTGAACACATTTTCATGTGTCATATAGCCAACTCGATGTTTTCTACAGAAAATTAATTCAGATCTACCTATTAAGCTCCTATGGACTTTTTTTAAATTGGATTGTTTGCTTTTCTTGTTGTTTTTTTGGGGTAAGAATTTGCCATATATTTTGGATATTAACACTTGATTGGAAATTATCACTTGGAAATATGTTCTACCATTGTGTTGGTTGACTGTTCATTTTATTGATCATTTCTTCTGCAGAGTAAATCTGTTTATTGTGACACAATCATATTTTCTTAGTTTTACTGCTGCTTCCCATGCCACAGGAAACATTTGCAGAATCAAATTAAGTCCAATATCAGAGTGTACTTCTTGTATTTTACCCTAGGATTCTCTAATTTCCTGTTTTATGTTTTATATGCCCAGGAGTGGGATTGCTGTCATATGATAAGTCTATTTTTATTATTTAAAGGAACTTCCATACTGTTTCCAAAGTTGTTTCACCAAATTTGATTCCCACAAAGAGTGTTGGAGAGTCCCTTTTTCTCCACAATCTTCCCAGTCTTTATTATTTTTAGACATTTGGATGACAGCCCTTCTCACTAGTGTGAGGTAAATCATTATTTTATTTTTGTCTTGCCTTTGTATAATGATTAGCAATGTGAACATATTTTTATGTTTTTGTTTGTCATCTGTGTGTCTTTTTTAGGGAATTGTCTTCTGCTCATTTTCTGGCTGAGTTGTTTTTAGATTTTTGAAATGGCGTTGTATGAACAATTTGTGTATTTTAGAAATTAGCCACTTTTTGATTGCATTGTTACTTAATGGTTTCTCCCATTTGGAAGTTCATCTTTTCATTTTGTTTATTTTGCTGTTTAGAAGCTTTTAAGTTTAATTAGGACCTATTTGTTTATTTTACCTTTATTGTTTTCAGCTTGGGAGTGTGACATAAGAAAATTTTGCTACAATTATTGTTTTGTTTTGCCTATGTTAGATTCCAGAAGTTTTATTGTGTCATGTATTAGATTCCGATATTTAAAACATTTTGAATTTATTCTTGTACAATGTGAGGGATTTTTCTAATTTCATTGATTTACATGTAGCTGTCTAGTTTTCTCAACATCACTTGCTGAAATCTGTCTTTAAGGCATTGTATATTTTTGTTTCCTTTGTCGTGGTTTAGTTGACCATATTTGTGATGTTTTATTTCCGCCTCAGTGCTCTGTTCCAGTGATATAGGTGTTTGTTTGTTTTCCAGTATTGTGCTGTTTTGATTACTGTATTTTTCTCATATATTCTGAGATCTGGGAGAGTTATGGGTTATGCTTCCAAGATTGTTCTTTTTCCTCATTCTTCCTTTTCAGTTCTAGTTCTTTTGCAGTTCCATACAAATCATAGAACTGATTTAGTTCTGTGGAAAATATCATGTATTTCGATCTGAATCACTTTATATCTGTAGACATATTTTGTAGCATGTATAATTTAACAATATTAATTCCTCTAAACTAAGACCTTGAGATTTCTTTCCATTTCTTTGCATCATCTTTAAATTTCTTTATCAGTGTCCTATAGATTTTATTATCTTGGATTTTCCATAAGTTTTTCATTTTTTGATCTGATTTCATATAGATATTTTATAATTATGGAATATTTCATTGTTAGTATAAAGAAATGTAACTGTTTTTGTATATTAATCATGAATCATGCTACTTTGCTAAATGTCTTTATTAGTTTTAGTTGTTCTGGTGTGGAGAATCTTTAGGGATCTCTATATAGATTATCATGTCACCTAAAATAGTAACAGTTTTACTTCATTCAATCCAACTTGAATAAATTTTTTTCTTCTCCAATTGCTGTTGCTAGGACTTCCCATACTGTGTATAACAGAAATGGTGAAATTGGGCATCCTTGTCTTATTCCTTAATTTGGCTTTCAGTTATTCACTTTTGCGTATTATAGTGTCTGTGTGTTTGTAAGTAATGACTTTAGTTATGTTGAGATATATTTCCTGAATCCTACTTTGGTAAGAGTTTCCTGTTGTTGTTGCTGTTGTTGTTGTTGTTGTTGTTGTTGCTGTTGTTGCTGTTTTAATGAATAAATGTTGAATTATTTGAAATACTTTTTATGAATTTATTGGGATGACCACGTCGTTTTCTCTTTTCCTTTTGTTAATGTGGTTTATCAAATTGATTGATTTGTGTATGTTGAAATCCTCTTGTGACCCTACAATTAATCCAAGTTGATCATGGTGTATCATTCATTTTTGGTATTGCTGGATTTAGTTTGCTAATAATACTTCATAGAATTTTTGCATCTTAATCTATCAAATTTATTGGCTTGAAGTTCCCTTTGCCTGTAGTTTGTTTGTTGGCTATGCTATTAAGGTGATGAATTCTTCATAGAATTAATTTGGGAGTTTCCCTCATCTTCATTATTTTTGAATAGTTTCAGAGTATAAGTTCTGCTTTGTATTTTTGTACAGTTTTCCACAGTATTTGTTTAAATCTGCACTTCTTTTTAACGATATTTTTAAAAGCAGTTACTTTCTTTGAGTAAACTTTTTTTCAAATTATTTTTTTCTCCTGATTTCTGTCTCTTTCTAGACATTTGTCTATATCTTCTAAGTTCCCCAGTTTATTCGAATCTAAGTGTTGACAAAATGATCCCTTTGTTGTATATCTGCGGTAACAATAGTTATTTCTCTTCTTTTATTTCTTACTTTATTTCTTTGGAGCATCTCTCTTTTCTTCATGATGCACCTGGCAAGAAGTTTTTTTGATTTTGCTTATCTTAAAAAGAAAACAAAAATAATCTTTGGTTTTACTGCTCTTTTGCATAGTTTTCTTTTTCTCTCTAATGTATATTTACACCTATAATATTTAGGTTAATGTTTTTTATTTTTTTTAAGTTTTCTTTATTGATTTACAGTCATTTTACAAAGTTGTCTCCAATCCCTGTGTTAGCAAAGTTTTACTGTTCCAATGAAAAAATATACATTTGTTGTCCCATTTTTTCCACTGTGGGCTTCTGTAAGAACTTTTATATTCTTCCCTTTGCTATACAGTACAATCCTTTTTATCTATTCTACAATTTAGACCTCCCAGTCTATCTCTTCCCACCCCCGGCCCCCTTGGCTAACAAAACCTTGTATTCTATATCTGTGAGTCTATTTCTGTTTTGTATTTGTGCTTTTTTTGTTTTGTTTTTAGATTTCACTGATGAGCCATCTAATATGGTATTTTTCTTTCCCTTTCTGGCTTACTTAACTTAGACTGATTTTCTCCTGGACCATCCATGTTGCTGAAAATGGCGTTATGTTGTCACTTTATATGGCTGAACAGCATTCTATTGTATAAATATACCACGTCTTCTTTATCCAGGCAACTGTCGATGGACATTTAGGCTTTTTCCATGTCTTGGCTATTCTAAATACTGCTGGATATAAATATTCGGGTGCAGGTGTCATCCAGAAGTAGGGTTCCTTCATGATTTATGGCCAGGACCGGGATTCCTGGGTCATATGATAAGTCTATACCTAGGCTTTTGAGGAATCTCCATCCTGTTTTCCACAGTGGCTGCACCAATCTGCTTTGCCACCAGCAGTGAAGGACGGTTCCCTTTTCTCCACAGCCTCTCCAGCATTTGCCATTTGTGGATTTTTGAATGATGGCCATTCAGATTGGTGTGAGTTGATACCTCATTGTAGTTTTGATTTGCATTTCTCTGATAATCAGATATTGAGCATTTTCTGATGTGCCTTTTGATCATTTGTATGTCTTCCTTGGAAAATTTCTTGTTTAGGTCTTCTGCCAATTTTTGCATTGGGTGATCTGTTTTTTCTTATTCAGTTGGATGCCCTGCTTATATACTGTGGAGATCAAGCCTTTGTCGGTTTCATATTAAGATTTTTTCCCATTCCGTAAGTTGTCTTTTTGTTTTACTTTTCATTTCTTTACTGTGCAAAAGCTTGTAATTTTCATTAGGTCTCATTTGTTTATTCTTGCTTTTATTTCTTCTACGAGAAAATTTACGAGACTTATGTCAGATACTGTTTTGCCTATAGTTTCCACCAGGAAGTTTACTCCATCTTGTCTTATGCATAAGTCTTTGGTCCTTTCTGAGTTTACTTTTGTGTATGGTGTTCTAGCTTCATTGGGAGTGTTCTAGCTTCATTGATTTACATGCTGCTGTCCAGTTTTCCCAACACCAGTTGCTGAAGAGACTGTCTCTCATCCTTGTAATTTCTTTCCTCCTTTTTCTAAGATTAATTGACCTAAAGTTTGTGAGTTTATTTCTGGGCTCTGTATTCTGTTCCATTGGCCTATATGTATCTTTTCCTACCAATACAGTGCTGTCATGTTGACTGTAGCTCTGCAGTATTATCTGAATCGTTAGCGTTAAGAATTGCCACTGATTTTTAAACCTTAATCTTATAACCTGCTACATTGCTAAATTCTTCGATCAGCTGTAGTATTTTTTGTCTGGATCTTGTATGGTTTTCTATATATAGTAACATATTATCTGCATATAGAAAGACTTTACCTCTTCCTTTCCAATTTGCATCCCTTTTACTTCTTTCCTTTCTTGGATTTCTGTGGCTAGGTCTTCCAAGACTATGTTGAGTAGGTGTGGTGATAGTGTGCATCCTTGCCTTGTCCAAGATTTTAGTGGTAAGGCTTTGGCTTTCTCAACATTCAGTACTATGCTGGCTGTAGGTTTGTAATCTATAGCTTTTATGATGCTGAGATATGTTGTTCTATGCCCAATTTGTTGAGAGCTTTTATCATAAGTGTGTGTTGAATTTTATCAAATATTTTTCCTGCATCTATTGAGATGATCATGCGGTTTTGGTCCTTTGTCTTGTTGATGTGCTGTATTACAATGATTGATTTGCGTATGTTGAACCACCCCTGTGTCTCTGGCATGATCCCCACTTGGTCATGATGTATAATCATTTTTCTGTATTTTTGGATTCTATTCACTACTATTTTGGTGAGAATATTGGCGTCTGTGTTAATCAGTGATATTGGCTTATAATTTTCTTGTTTGGTATTGTCTTTGCCTATTTGTGGTATCAGGGTAATTGTGGCTTCATAGAATGACTTTGGGAGTATTCCTTCCTTTTCAGTCTTCTGGAAGATTTTGAGAAGGTCTGGTATGAGTTCTTCTATGCATGTTTGGTGGAATTCCTTAGTGATGCCGCCCCGTCCTGGACTGTTATTTGTAGGGAGGTTTTATGTTTCTATTTTGATTTCCTTTCTAGTGCTCTGTTTGTTCAAGGGTTCAGTTTATTCTTGATTCAGTCTTGGTGGACAGTATGTTTCCAGTAACTTGTCCATCTCCTCTAGGTTATCTAGTTTGGTTCAATATACTTTTCATAATAATCTCATATGATATTTCTGTATTTCTATTTTATTAGTTGTAATTTCTCCATTCTCCTATCTTACTGTGCTTATTTGTGCTCTCTCTTTTTTCTTCTTTTTGAGTTTGACCAGAGGTTTGTCGATTTTATTTACTTTTTGGAAAAACCAGCGTTTGGATTGGTTGATTATTTTCCTATGTTATTTTAAACTCTATTTTATTTACTTCCTCCACAATATTTATGATTCCCTTCCTTCTGCTGCCTTTTGGGGTTTTTTGTTCTTCTTTACCTAGTTCATTCTCCTGATGGGATAAATTGTTTATTTGTGATTGTTCTTCTTCTTTGAGGAAGGCCTGTACCACTATAAACTCCCCTCTCAACACAGCCCTTGCTGTGTCCCATAAATTTTGTGTGGTTTTGCTTTCATTTTCTTTTGTCTCAAGGTAATTTTTAATTTCAACTTTGATTTCTTCTTTGACCCATAGGTTTTTTAATAACATATTGTTTAATCCCCATGTTTTCCTTTTGTTCTCCTTTGTTTCTCTGTTGTTGATTTCTAGCTTCATGGCATTGTGGTCAGTAAATTGCTTAAGGTAATTTCAATCTTCTTAACTTTGCTGAGGTTTCTTTTGTGCCAAAGTATATCATGAATCCTGGAAAATGTCCCATGTGCACTTGAATAGAATGTATATACTATTTTGTAGGGGGTACAATGCTCTGCAAACGTCCACCAAGTGTAATATTTCTCTTGTATTATTTAACTTCTCTGTTGCCTAATTTATTTTCTATCTCAATGATCTCTCCTGTGATGTTAGTGCAGTTTTGAATTCTCCAAATATGATTAGATTCCCATTACTATCCTCCTTTATATCTGTTACTAATTATTTCATGTACTTAGGTAGTCCTCTATTTGGTGCATATGTATTAACAATTGTGCTATCCTTAACTTTTATCACTCCTTCAATCATTGTAAAATGTCCTTCTTTATCTTTATGGCCTTTGTTTAAGGACTATTTTGTCTGAAGTCAGAACTGCAACAACTGCTTTTTTGGCTTTTCCCATTGTATGGAATACCCTTTTCCATCCTTTTACTCTCAATGTATATGTTTCCTTCTTCCTGAAGTGGGTCTCTTGTATGCAGCATATTGAAGGATCTAGCTTATTATCCAGTCTGCCACTCAATGACATTGACTGGAGCATTTAGTCCATTAACATTTACAATAATCCATGATATGTTTGTGTTTATTGCCATTTTGACCTTATTTTTGCAGTTGATTTGGTATTTCCTCTTTGTTCATTTAATCTTCCTTTTTTGGCTTGGTCATTTTCCTTTGCATTGTCGTGGAATTTATTTATTTTTAGTTACTCCCTGAATATGTTTTTGTCTTGTTTTTACCCTTTTATATAAGTCTATTAGACCATTAGTATAACTGATATTATTAAACTGATAATAACATGATCTCAAAACCATCCTACTGAGAACAAAATATTTTAAAAAGAAAGACCCCCAAAAAATTCTCTATTTTCCTTCCTCCCTTTCCTACTCTCAAAGATTTATATGTATTTTTTAAAAAAAATTTGTGTTTATTTTACATGTAGTGCATGAGTTATCACCTTTCCAGCTGTGAGATTCACATTTCTGTAGCATCCTGCTGCTTTTGTTTTTAGAGTGGACCTTTCAATATTTCTTTAATCATGGGTCTAGTGTTGCTAAACTCTTGTAGCTTTTTCTTGTCTGTGAAATTATTTATGTCTCCTTCTACCATAGTAGATAGCCTTGCTGGTTAAAGTATCCTAGGGTATATCACTTTTTCATTCAGGACTTTGAATGTATCTTGTCACACCCTTCTCTTGTATAGTATTTGTGTTCTGAAATCAGCTGTGAGCCTTATGGGGATTCCCTTGTAACTCACTCTTTGCTATTCTCTTGCTGCCTTTAGGATCATTTCTTTCTCCTTGACTCTGGCCATCTTATTTATATGTCTTGTTGTGGGTTTATTTGAGTTCTTCCTGTTTGGGACACACTGAGCTTCCTTTACTTGGATATCTGATTCCTTTTTTCAGTTTGGTTAGTTCTCAGGTATGATTTCTTCAAACACCTTTGCAATCCCCTTTGATCTTTCCTCCTCTTCTGGGAATTTAATCATACCAAGATTTCCATGCTTTCTATTATTCCATAGGCCTCAATGATTATTCATTTGTTTCTCGTTGTTTCTCTTGTAGCTTTTCTGATTGGGTGTTTTCTATTTTCCTGTCTTCTTAGTCACTAATTCATTCCTCTGCATTATCTAGTCAGCTTTGTGACCCCTTTAAGTCATTCCTCATTTCAGTCAACGGGTTTACCTATTCTACTCGGCTCTTCTTTATAGCTTCCATTTTGTTTTTAACATATTTTATATCTCTAAACTCTATCTTTTATTTCCTTCATTAATTTGATCACTCCTCTTTTGAAATTTTGATCTAGCAGTATATTGATGTCTATTTCACTGATTGTACTTTCAGGGGATTTCTCTTGTTCTTTTAATTGGGAATGGTTTGTCTGCTTCTTCATCTTGCTCCTACCTCTCTGGCACTGTGGTTTATGGAGTATCAGTTACCTACTGTGGTCCTAAAGGAGTTTATCTACCTAATGCCTCTGTAGTAATACAGCTAAAAAAGAGAAAAAAGAGAGAGGGAGACAAAGAATTTTAAAGAAGGGGAAACAAGTGTTTGAAGACATTGTATAAAATATAATAGAAGATCAAGTTGAAGCAGAGTTTTGAAAAATAATAAAAATAAATATATTTTAAAAAATTTCAACGGGATTTAAAAGGGGGTATATATAATTGCCTAAGAAGTAAAAATTAAGAGGGTATGAGAAAATAGAACAGGTTAAAACAGATTAAAACAAGGGGGTGGTCAGTGTGTCCTGGAGACTGTGTACTTTTAATGTGAAATATTTCTGTATTAATCCTGTTTTGGAAGCTCAGCTTGCTTTTTCCAGAGGCCCTCCATTGGATCCCTCATCTGTGCAGCTCCCAGTGCCTGTCAGCAAGCAGATCACTCCTACTCCCAAATCTGGTCCTGGAACAGCTCTCTTTACTGTGGGCTGTCTTGTCACTGCCCTGACCGAAGCCCCAGTCTCATGTTTGACTGACCAGGCAGGAGTGGGCATCAAGCCCTCTCCCAGCCACATGGTCAGGAGCTGTGTTCCAACCCAAAAGCTGGTGGACCATCAGCACCGTAAGGGTGCTATTCTCTCCACTGCTATATGCCCTGTCACTGGTCTGGGCCAAAACCCAGCTCCTAGTTTGCCTTGGCAGAGCAAGTTCTCTGAAGAAATAGGACAGAAATATCTTATCTGCCTCAGGCTGTAGACAAGTCCCCATCTAGCGATTGAGACTGCTAAGTTCTTAGGAGTGAATGCAGGTTTTGCTCTCACTGCTGCCAGGGTGCAAAGTTCCAGTGGATATGGTGGCTGTGTCTGAGCCCCAGATCTCTTGTCCTAGATAATTTTGTGGATTTTCAGAGATTCCGAATGCACCTTTCCCCTCCCAGGGCTAGTCTGCCCTGTTGTTTAATGAAGGGCCCTGGTTGTTCTGCCCTGTGTACCCACAGCAATGGTACACAGTCCCCTCCATTCCCCCAGGCTGCCTCAGTGCAGCCGTCCTCATCTTCTACCCAGCTCAGGCAGCATTGCCCTGCTCCAAGCTGCCAGGAAGCCTCTTGGTCTGGGTGTCACAGGGATCCTCTGTGCCTGTTTAGCTTAGTACTGTCAGTCAACTTATACTCTATAGAGGTCCAATTCTTGGAGTCTCCCACTCCATCCTGCTGAACTCACAGTTGGAGAGGGGAGACCCAGTGAATGGGCACCAGTCCTTTTTGCTGCTACCTCCCTGTGGTACCTGTCCCAATCTGTTTTGCCTTTTCTTCTTTCTGTCTTCATGTTCTTCTACCAGATTTTTTGCATCTTTATCTTTTGAGGAGGACAATGTTCTATCAGAGTTCTGCAAGTACTCTGGTTAGCTGAGTAGGTCTGTGGATGTGAGTCTTGGTGCATTTGTGGGAAAGGGTGAGCTAGGAGCATCCTTCTGCTCCACCATCTTTGCTTCCCTCACAAAAAGTCTCACTTTATGGTGGAAGATTAACACAATCAGTAAAAAGATGGAAAAGATGTTTCATGGAAATTACAGGAAAGTCCAGTTTGCAATGCTCAAGTCATACAAAATACATTTTAAAATAAGGGCCACAATGAAAGATAAATATGAGATTACATAAAGAAAAAGAGATCAATATAAAAATAGAGTATTACACTCATTAAATTATATATGGACCAAAAACCATACATACAAGTATAAAAAGAAATACTAGTAGACATGAAGGAATTAATTCATTATAAAACAATAATAGTAGATGGGTTGAACACCTCACTATTCTGATGGCCATATCATCCCGAAATAATATCTGTAAGGAAACAGAGTTCTTAATGACATAAAAGATCATTTGAACCTAACTGATCTAACGGACACTGCATCAGAAAAAGAGAACACATATATTTCTCAAGTGTACACAGGATGTTATCTAAGGAATTAACCACATATTACTTCATGAAATGAGCCTCAGGAACTTTAAGCAAATATAGATTACAGCAAGTATTTTTCCATACACAAAATTATGAATCTATGCATCAACTCTAGAAAGAAGAACAGGAAAAGCACAAACATGAGATTAAACCTCATCCTTTAAAAAAATAAAATAAAACAAGGTCAATGATGAAATCAAAGAGGTAACAAAATCATACCTGGAGACAAATTACAATGAAAACACAGCTTCATCAAATGTATGGGATGCAGCAAAGGCAAATCTAAGAGGGAAGTTTAGAACAATTGAGGCCTTCCACAAGGAAAAATAAACCCTCACCCAAAGGATAAACTTACCACCCAAAATTACTAGATATTAAAACAAACAAAACACAAAGGCAGTAGAATGAGTAATCTTTAATTATTAGGTTGAATATAAATAAAATAAAAATTAAAAATAAATTAAAATTTATAAAATCAACAGCTATTTTTTCTTAAAAATATTAACAAATTGATAAGCATTTAGCCAGGCTTCTCAAGAAATACAGACTCGACCCAGCAAAGTAATAAATGAAATATTAGAAATAATTTCTGAGAGTACAGTAATACAAAGATTATGAAAGCACTCTGAGCAGTTACATGACAACCAACTGGACGACCTTAAAGAAATGGACAACTTTCTTGAAACGTACAGCGTGCCAACACTGAATAAAATGAAACCTGAAAACTTGAAAAGAGCAATCAGTTTAATTTAAAAAAAAATCTATAGTTTTATAAACACCCCTTGAACAAAATGCCTGGATGCCTTCATTAAAACCTCTTTCCTCTCAACTATTTCAAAAAATGTATTAGGAAGAAAAATTCCCAAATTTATTCTATGAGTACACCAATACCATGATAACAAAAACAGAAAAAGACACTACCCAAAAAAAGAAATTAAAATGTAAAGCCAATATCCTTGATGAATATACATTTAAAAATCCTCAACAGAACATCAACAAATTAATCCAGCAATACATAGAAAGGATTAAACACGATGATAAGTTGGATTTCTTCCAGAGTCACAGGGATGGTTCAACATACGCAAGTTAATCAGCATGACACATATTTAATAAAGGAAGGACAAAATTCACAGGACCATGTCAATACACACAGAAAAAGCATTAGACAAAATTCAAGATACATTCGTGATCAGAACTCTCATGAAAGAGAGTATAATGGAAATATCCCTCAGCATACTATAGGCCATTTATAACAATTTATAATACTTAGGGGAAAAGCTGAAAGCCTTCAGGGTAAATTCGGGAACAAGACAAGGATTCCTACTCTCAGCACTTCTGTTCCATAGTAAAAGAAGAAAGGAAAAGGAAAGAAAAAGAAGAAAAAGAAAGGCAAAATGGAAAGAAAGAGGCAAAATTGGCACCAGTACTGATGACATAACAATCTACATAGAGTCCTTAGGGCTCCACACAGACTAATATCAACAATAAATAATTTCAATGAGGGAGCAGGGTACAATATTAATGTAAAGTTGTCTCTTGCATTTCTACATGTTAATCATGAGATACCCTAAAATGGACTTTGAAAGCAATACTATTTAAAATCTCATTCCCCCGAATACCTTGGATTAAATGTAACCACATATACAAAAGATCTAAACACTGAAAATTAAAAAACATTGACAAAGAAATTAAAAATGTTTCAAAAAAATGGAATGATGTCTTGTGCTCTTGGATTGAAGGAGTTAATATTGTTAACATGGCCAAACAACACAAGGAAACCTACAGATTTAATGCAATTCCTGTTATGAAGCTGTAGTATTTCCCACAGAAACAGAAAATAAGTAACTCTGTTTTAAATGAAACCATTAAATATTGTGAAAATGATCTTGAGGAAAAACAGCACATCTGGAGGTATAAACCTCCCAGATTCCTTTCTATACTACAAAACTACAGTAATAAAAACAGCATGGCATTGGCACAGAGATATAATCAATAAAATCAGATAGCCTAGAAATTATTCCACACACCTATGAGCAATGAATCAATGATAAAAGATGCAAGACTACACAATGGAGAAAAGACAGTCTTGTCAATGGATGGTGTTTGTAAAGCTGGACATCTATTTGTAAAACAGTGAAATGAGAGCATTCCCTGACATCATATAAAAAAATAAACTTCAAGTTTATTAAGGACCTAAATGTAAGACCTGATTCTATAAAACTGCTAGAAGTGTATATAGGTGATACACTGTTGGATATATATCATAGGAATAATTTCTTATATTAGTTTCCTAAGGCAAAAGAAATAAAAGAAAATTAAGCAAGTGAGACCTAAATAAACTTGAAAACTTCTGCACAGCTAAGGACACTTTGAATGAAATGAAAACACTGCCTGTGTAATTGGAAAACATATTTGCAAATAATGCAGGTGACCAGGGGATAATAGATGTAAGTTAATAGATGTAACATGGATTTAGGTTACAGAACTCAATCTGAAAAACAAAAACACAATCAAAAAAAGGGCAGAGTACCTGAGTTAATATTTTTCCAAAGAAAACATACAGATGAGTAACAGGCAAGTGATAAAAATTCTCAACATTACTAATTATTAGTTAATAGCAGTTCAAAACCACAATGAGGTATCACTTCACACTGGTCAAATGGCTATTATCAAAAAGTCTACAAATAGAACTGTTGGAGATGTTGTGGAAGAAACAAATCTCTTGTATATCTTGGTAGGAATGTAAATTGGTATAATTTCTATGGAAAACAGTATTCAGATTTTTAAATCCTAAAACAGAACTACCATATGAAACAGTAACACCTCTCCTAGGAAAAATCTGGGGAAGAAACCCTAAATTGAGAAGAACCAATGTTCACAACAGCACTGTTTATAACATGCAAGACAGGGAAGCAATCCAAAAGTCCACAGTAGACTATGGACTTAGGAAGATATGGAGAAGAGACAAGATGGTGGAGTAGAAGGGCGCTTGTAAGTCACCCTCTCCCACAAATACACCAAGACCCACATCTACAGACTCACTCAGCCAACCAGGGCTCCTGCGGAACTACGACAGAACATCACCATCTTCAAAAGTTAAAGACGCCAAAAATCTGGTAGGAGAAAAGGAAAAAAGAAATAACCAAAGGCAAAGCAGCGCGGGACGGTTCCCGTGGGGAGGGAGCGGCAAAGGAGGACTGGCGCTCGCTCGCTGGGTCTCCCCTCTCCAACTGAGGGGCCAGTGGGATGGAGCGGGAGCCTCCAAGTCTCGGATCTGTACAGAGCAGACCTTGTGTGACAGAACTAAGTTAAACGGGCACAGAGCATCCCCCGGACACCCAGCCTGTGATGCGGGCCTGCAGCGGCGGGCAGGGCCAGGCTGCACAAGCCGGGCGGAGGTCGGTGGCGGCTGCATGGAGGCAGCCCTGGGGGACTGCAAGGGGCTGGGCGCGGTGGATGTGGGTGTACACGACAGAGCAACCTGGGCCCTCCATAAAACAACAAGGTTGATATGCTCTCGGGGGAAGGGTGCATACCCCCATCTCTGAAAACCCCTTGGAAATTTTCAGGGGAAGAGAGGCGGGGCCCAGGCACAGCCGCCATATTCTCTGGTGCTTAGCACCCAGGCAGGGGCAGAGGCGAAACCTGCATCTGCACCGAAGGGTTTAGCAGTCTCAAGGGCCAGTCTGAGACGGGTCTACAGCCCGGGGCAGATAGGATCCTTCCATCCTGGTCCCTCAGAGAACTTGCTACATAAAGACAAACAAGAAGCTGGGTCTTGGCTCAGAGCAGGGAAGAACTGCCCCTCGGTCTTCCCCGAGCCCACCCGTGGAGCGCGACCAGGGCGGAGCGCAGCCAGGGCGGAGCGCTGGCCAGGGCAGAGCGGGCAGCCGCACAGAGCTGCGGAGCTACCGGCGGCGCAGGCAGAGGGAGAGCGGCCCCCCACCTGTTGGGCAGGACCACAGCCTCTAACCGAGGTTCTGGGAGGGGGCACGTCCCGCCTTCCTGCCTGGCCAGACTGCAACATCTGACTGCGGCATCCGGAGGGGCAGTGACCCGCCCGCCCACAGCAGAGGAGAGCTGCATCTGACCCCGTGTTAGGAGGAGGTGCGATCAGCTTGCCAACATGTGCTGGGAGCAACACAGAAGAGGGCATCAACGGAGGGCCTATGAAAACAAGCTGATCTTCCAAAACAGGACGAAGACAGAAGGACTTCACATTAAAAGCACACAGACTCCAGGAGAACACCGACAACACTTTTTTGTTTTGTTTTGTTATTTGTTTTTGTTTTGTTTTGTTTTTCTGTTTTGTTTTTAAATCTGTTTTTACCTGTTCTATTTTCAATTACTCCCTTAATTTTTACTTCTTAATTCATGTCTATTTCTCTTGGGTTTTGGTGTCCTGCTATTGAATATACACAGGCTTCAAATACATCTATTCATCTCCCCACCCCTTTTTTCTTTCTTTTTTTCTTCTTTTTTTTAAAGGTTTTAAAAGGACGTCTCAACCAGATTAATACTCTTCTACAACTCGCTTTTCTATTATTCATTATACACTGTTTTCAAAACCTCTTTCTCCCTTCTTTTAAAAATCTTTCTCTCTCTCATTTTTTTCTCTTTCTTTTTTTTCCTAAGTTCTATTCCTAAATAGGCATTAGATAGATAAAATCCTTAAGATCCAAAATAGACAACTGATACTCCATAAACCACAGTGCCAGAGAGGTATGAGTAAGATGAAGAAGCAAAGAAGCCTTTCCCAATTAAAAGAACAAGAGGAATCCCCTGAAAGAAAGATGAATGAATTAGACAGTGATAGCCTACTAGATCAAGATTTCAAAAAAGGAGTGATCAAATTGCTGAAGGAATTAAAAGAGATAGTGCTTAGAGATATAAAATATGTCAAAAATGTAATTGAAGCAATAAAAAGCCAAGCAGAATGGTTAAACTCATTGACAGAGATAAGGAATGATCTAATATCTGTGCAAAGCCGACTAGTTAATGCAGAGGAACGAATTAGTGATCTATAAGACAGGGCAATAGAAAGCACCCATTCAAAAGAAATACAAAATAAGCAAATAAAAAATAATGATAATAGCATAAGGTACCTATGGGATAATATAAAGCGTCCCAATCTTCACATATTAGGGGTCCCAGAAGGGGAAGAAAGATCAAAGGGGAGTGAAAAGGTTTTTGAAGAAATCATGACTGAAAACTTCCCAAATTTAAAGAAGGAATCAGATATCCAAGTACAGGAAGCTCAGAGGGTCCCAAACAGGAAGAATCCAAATAGACCCACACCAAGACATATCATAATCAAGATGGCCAGAGTCAAGGATAAAGAAATGATTCTAAAGGCAGCAAAAGGAAAGCAAAGAGTGAATTACAAGGGAACCCCCATAAGGCTCTCAGCTGATTTTTCTACACAAACACTACAGGCCAGAAGGGAGTGGCAAGATATATTCAAAGCCCTGAATGAAAAAAAGGTGCAGCCTAGGATACTTTATCCAGCAAGGCTATCCTTTAGGATAGAAGGAGAAATAAAGAGTTTCACAGACAAAAAAAAAAAAAGCTGCAGGAGTTTAGCAACACTAAATCCAAGCTAAAAGAAATATTGAAAGGGCTAATCTAAATAGAAAAGCAGCAGGATGCTACAGAAATGAGAAACTCACACTGGAAAGGTGATGACTCATGAATTATGAATAAAGAAACACGAAATTATAGAAGAAGACATACAAATCACTGAGAGTGGGAGAGGGTGGCAGGGAAATATAGAATTTTTTTCTTTCTTTTTTAAATTATCTTAACAGTAGGATGGGTTTGAGATCATGTTATTATCAGTATAATAAAAACAGGTATAGGTTAATAGATTTACAAAAAAGGGTAACCACAAGTCAAAAATTTACAAGGGAGTCACAAAAATTAAATAAAATCCATGATAATACAAAGGAAATTTACCAAACCACAAAAGGAAGAAGAAAGGAACAAAGAGGATATACCAATTCAACTGCAAAGATAAGTTCAAAATGGCAATAAACACACATCTATCATTAATTACTGTAAATGTTAATGAACTAAATGCTCCAGTCAAAAGACATAGAGTGGCAGACTGGATAATAAAGCAAGAACCTTCAATATGCTGCATACAAGTGACCCACTTTAGGGAGAAAGACACATATAGATTGAGAGTGAAAGGATGGAAAAGGATATTCCATGCAAATGGAAAAGCCAAAAAAGCAGGTGTTGCAGTACTGATTTCAAACAAAATAGACTTTAAAACAAAGGCCATAAAGAAAGATAAATAAGGACATTTTATAATGATTAAAGGAGTGATACAAGATGAAGACATTACACTATTTAATATATATGCACCCAATATAGGAGCACCTAAGTACATACAAGAATTACTAACAGAGATAAAGGGCGATATTGATGGGAATACAATCATAGTTGGAGATTTTAATACTGCATTAACATCACTAGACAGATCTTCCAGACAGAAAATAAACAAGGCAAAAGAGAAATTAAATACTACAATAGAAAAACAAGATTTGGAGGATATTTTCAGAGCATTACACCCCCAAAAAATAGAATATATATTCTTTTCAAGTGCACATGGAACATTTTCCAGGATCGATCATGTACTTGGACACAAAAGAAACCTCAACAAATTTAAAAAGATAGAAATTATCTCAAGCATCTTTACTGACCACAATGCCATTAAACTGGAAATCAACAACAGAGAAACAAAGGAGAAAAAAAGAAATGCATGGAGATTAAACAAAATGTTATTGAAAAAACAATGGATCAATAAGGAAATCAAAGCTGAAATTAAAAAAATACGTTGAGACAAAAGATAATGAAAGCACAACCATGCAAAAACTATGGGACACAGCAAAGGCAGTGCTAAGAGGGAAGTTTATAGTGATACAGGCCTTCATCATAAAAGAAGAACAATCTCAAATAAACAAGTTAACCCACCGCCTGAATTAATTAGAAAAAGAAGAACAAAAAGCTCCAAAAAACAGCAGAAGGAAGGAAATAATAAAGATCAGAGAGGAATTAAATACAATAGAGATTAACAAGACCATAGAAAAAATCAACCAAACCAAAAGCTGGTTTTTTGAAAAAGTAAATAAAATCGACAAACCTCTAGCAAAACTCACAAAGAAGAAAAAAGAGAGAGCACAAATTATCAAAATAAGAAAGGAAAATGCAGAAATTACAACAAACAAAATAGAAATAAAGAATATCTTACGATAATATTATGAAAAACTATATGGAACCAAACTGGATAACCTTGAGGGGATGGACAAGTTTCTGGAAATATACTGTCCACCAAAACTGAATCAAGAAGAAACTGAACACTTGAACAATCCGATCACTAGAAAGGAAATAGAAATAGCAATTAAAAACCTCCCTACAAATAAAAGTCCAGGACCGGATGGCTTCACCGGGGAATTCTACCAAACATACAAAGAAGAACTCATACCAGTCCTTCTCAAACTCTTCCAGATGATTGAAAAGGAGAGAAAACTCCCAAACTCATTCTATGAAGCCACCATCACCCTGATACCAAAACCAGGCAAAGACACTACAAAAAAAAAAAAAAGAGAATTATAGGCCAATACCACTGATGATCATAGACGCCAAATTCTTCACCAAAATTTTAGCAAATAGAATCCAACAACACATAAAAAAGATTATACATCATGATCAAGTGGGGCTCATCCCAGGGACACAACGCTGGTTAAACATACACAGATCAATCCATGTAATACATCACATCAACAAGAGAAAGGACAAAAACCACATGATCATCCCAATCGATGCAGAAAAAGCATTTGATAAAATTCAACACCCATTTATGATAAAAACTCTCGCCAAAGTGGATATAGAGGGAACATATCAAACATAATAAAAGCTATATATGACAAACCTACAGCCAGCATAGCTCTCAATGGTGAAAAACTCAAAAGCTTCCCACTAAAATCTGGAACAAGACAATGATGCCCACTATCACCACTCCTATTCAACATAGCCCTGGAAGTCCTAGTCACAGTAATCAGGCAAGAGAAAGAAATAAAAGGGATCCAAATTGGAAAAGAAGAGGTAAAAGTGTCATTACACGCTGACGACATGTTACTATATATAGAAAACCCTAAAAGGTCCACACAAAAGCTACTGGAGCTGATTGAAGAATTCATCAAGGTAGCAGGTTACAAAATTAATGTTCAAAAATCAGTTGCCTTTCTTTACACTAACGATAAATCAACAGAAAAAGAAAGTAAAGAAACAATCCCCTCTGGGAATAAATCTAACCAAGGAAGTGAAAGAATTATACAAAGAAAACTATAAACCATTGATGAAGGAAATTAAAGAAGACTTTAAAAAAATGGAAAGATATTCCATGCTCTTGGATTGGAAGAATCAATATTGATAAAATGGTCACATTGCCCAAGGCAATCTACAGATTTAATGCAATCCCTATCCAATTAACCAGGACATATTTCACAGAACTAGAACAAATCATAATAAAATTGATATGGAACAATCAAAGACCTAGAATTGCAAAAGCATTACTGAAGAGAAAGAAAGAGGCTGGAGGAATAACTCTCCCAGACTTCAGACAATACTATAGAGCTACAGTCATCAAAACAGCATGGTATTGGTACCAAAACAGACATATGGACCTATGGAACAGAATAGAGAGCCCAGAAATGAACCCACAAACCTTTTGTCAACTAATCATCAACAAAGGAGGCAAGAATATACAATGGAATAAAGACAGTCTCTTCAGCAAATGGTGTTGGGAAAACTGGACAGCAGCATGTAAAACAATGAAGCTAGAACACACCCTTACACCATATACAAAAATCAACTCAAAATGGATTAAAGTCTTAAACATAAGACAAGATACAACAAACCTCCTAGAAGATAACATTGGGAAAACATTATCTGACATACATTTAAAAATTTTCTCCTAGAAGAAATAAAACCAAGAATAAACAAATGAGAACTAATGAAACTTACAAGCTCCTGCAGAGCAAAGGAATCCAGAAATAAAACAAGAAGAAAACCTACGGAATGGGAGAAAATTTTTGCAAATGAAACCAACAAAGGCTTGATCTCCAAAATATATAAGCAGCTCATACGACTCAATAAGAAAAAAATAAACAACCCAATCCAAAAATAGGCAGAAGGCATAAACAAGCAACTCTCCAAGGAAGACATACAAATGACCAAAAAGCACATGAGAAAATGTTCAATATCACTAATTATCAGAGAAATGCAAATCAAAACTATGATGAGGTATCACCTCACACCAGTCAGAATGGCCGTCATTCAAAAATCCAAAAATGACAAATGCTGGAGAGGCTGTGGAGAAAGGGGAACCCTCCCACACTGCTGGTGGGAATGCAGTTTGCTGCAGCCACTATGGAAAACAGTGTGGAGATTCCTAAAAGACAAGGAATAGACTTACCATATGACCCAGGAATCCCACTCCTGGGCTTATATCCAGAAGGAATTCTACGTCAAGATGACACCTGCACTCCAATGTTCATAGCAGCACTATTTACAATAGCCAAAACATGGAAACAGCCTAAATGTCCATCAACGGGTGACTGGATAAAGAAGATGTGGCATATTTATACAATGGAATACTACTCAGCCATAAAACCTGACAAAATTATGCCATTTGCAGCAACATGGGTGCTCCGAGAGAATGTCAGTCTAAGTGAAGTAAGCCAGAAATAGAAAGAAAAATACCATATGAGATCGCTCATATGTGGAATCTAAAGACTCATGGACAGAGAATACAGACTTGTGGTTACCAGGGGGGTAGAGGATAGACTGGGATTTCAAAACTGTAAAATAGATAAACAAGATTACACTGTATAGCACAGTGAAATATACATAAAATGTTATGATAAATCACAGAGAAAAAATGCGACAATGAGTGTGTATATGTCTATGAATGACTGAAAAATTGTTCTGAATACTGGAATTTGACACAATACTGTAAAATGATTATAAATCAATAAAATATTTTTAAAAAAAAGAAATGAGTGAACTTCAGCAGCACAATCCATTGATGAATTTTTTCAACATGAATTTGACTGAAAGAATACAAGGCAGAAATCACAGCACGGGATCTAATTCTATTTATATGAATCTCAAGAACAGTAAAATCAATTTGTACTTTCTTAGTATATATTCACAGGTGATAAAATTATAAAGAATTGCAGAGAAGTGATGATTATAACAGTTAAGATAGTGGTTACATCTTGTGGAGAAAATCCTGTCTTTATTTAAAAATTTGATACTTTGTTCATCATGGATTCTTTTGCATTAACTTTTGTTTTTTTAAAATATTGCAATAAAAGCTTTCATTGTAATATTAAAAAACTAAACATATCAAAACACACACACACAAAAATAAAATATGATGTTTCTATAAGTATGCAATGGAATATTACTCAGCAACGAAAAAGCATAACACATGGCTATTTCAGCATCATGAATGGACCTAGTAAATATTGTGCTTAGTGAAGTAACTTAGACAAAGACAAAAGTATATAATATAATTTTTATGTGGAATGTAAAGAATAACAAATATCTGTGTACATCTATCTACAGTTATCTATTGATAGATGAGAGATAAGTAGACACATAGAAGGATAGATACATAGACATATGATAGATAGATAGATAGATAGATAGATAGATAGATAGATAGATAGATAAATAGATTTATTGATTGATAGAGACATGGTAGAGAGATAGAGAGATTAGATAGACAAGACTGAAACAGGCTGAAAGATAAGGGAAAAAATTTATGTTTACCAAAGTGGAACGAAAAGACAATTTAAAGGGAGGACACTGACAGATTAAAAGTAGTTTACATAATGGAGATAAGCAACAAGGTTAATCTGTATATACCAGGGAATTACACAAAATAACTTATAATAATTGTATGTTAACAATTATTGAAATAATTTATAACGCAACATAATCTAAAAAGTGGTTGGGATCACTATGCTGTACATCTGAAACTGCACAATATTGCACATTTACTGTACTTCAATTAAAAATAAAACATCTCATGTATAATTTAGTCCTTTTTCCACTATTAGCATCTTCCTTTAATATTGTTTTATTTTTACTCTTTACCTTTTATGATTACTGACTCAAATTTTTTCTATTTTTTTGTGAACATGTTACCAGATTGATGTACCTATATTTATTGCAACTGAATTACTATTTTTCTCTCTTTAATTCATATAGAATAGTAGCATTTAAAAACATACCCAAAGAAACAGTTGCAACTTTCTCGTGGTCTCTGCTTAGAATTTTGTTCAAAGTATTGCGTATATTTGCCATTTTATTTTTCTTAGAATAGCTCTTTTCTGAACCTCCTGTAAGGTATCTCGGTTTTGTTTTTTACAACTCACTCAGGTTTGTATGTCTGGTAAAGTCTTTATTTTCACTTTACACCTAAGTGATAACTGTGCAAGGTGTAGTATTCTTGGGTGAGAGATTTCTTATTTCAGTAGTTTGAAAATGTCATTTTAATTACCCTTGGCATATGTTTTTTGCTCAGTATTCTGCCGATAGACTAATGGTGGTTCCTATGTAGATTAACATAACTTTTATTGACCGCCTTTAAAACTTTACTCTGGCATTGACTTGTCAATTTGCATATGACGTATCTTGAAGAAGGTCTCATTGTCTTAAAATTATTGGTGTTTTGTTGGCTCACGGAATTGTATGTCAGTTCCTTACCCAGGTCAGGAAGTTATCAACTATTACAACTTTAAATAAACCATCAGCTGCCTTCTAACATTCTTCTCCCTCCAGGATTTCACCCTAATGTACACTTCCTTAAGAAGTCTGATGGCTATTTTAGAATTTCCTCAGATTTTAATATCTTGAATCTCTCCCCTCTCCTATCATTTCTTGTTGTTTATTGGTGAGTTTGCTAATCTCTCTTCCACAAGACAGTCTTCTTCCAATGCTTTCTGTTGCATTCTTCATATCATTTATTAACTTCAACTGGTCCTCCAATAATGTTTGATTGTTTCATAGTTTCAGACTCTTAGATTATGTATAACTTATCATCATTTATTTTATTCCTGAGCTCACTAAACTGCTTTCTGAGTTTTTTTTTTTTGTATTGAGTTTCTCTATGACATCTCTTTGGATTCTCTATTAGTTATACAGCAATATTCCGTGACTTTAAGCTTGTTTGCTGCAGGGTTGATATTGTGTGTGTGTTTGCCTGTGCGTGTGTGTCTGTGTCTGTGTCGGAGTCTGTGTGTGTGCTTGGCGTATAAAGTTACTGTGACTGGTCATGATCCTGGTAAATTATTGCTGTGATGACACTAAAAAACAGATTGGGATTTGGAGTCCTTGCTTTTGTTTTCTGGTAGTTTGCAATATTGCACAATTTTTGGTTTTACTTATCTGAGCTACATCTGATAATATTTCAAAATGGCACTTTCCAGTCGCTACTCTCTGGATAAAAGATTGCTTACATTGTCACTTCTTAGACAAATCTGATAGTTAATGCCACTGTTGTCACTGGGCCTGTGAACCCTTCCTTTTATCTGATATCACTTAAGACTCAGTGCACACATTGAGGAAAGTTGTGAACACATGTGGGTAGTCGGAATTAGGCAAGTGCCTTTCCCATGTCCAATGTTGCAAGGTACCTTGTCTCCATCATTGTGAATTGGGAGCAGGGACAATGTCATGAATGTCTGAGTGTCAAAAGGATGGAAATTCTGTATGCCTTGTGGCTCCCTCGTAGTTATCTGTGACCATGAGTACTGGTGCAGTTGGAGGCTGAAGCAGTGTGAACCACTGAGACCCTGTTTCTACTGAGTATTCTGAAAATGTGGTCTCAGTTAACCTTGTCAGTGGGCCATGGTCGCAGGCACCAACTCTTCTCTTCCCTCAGTTCAGCCATCTTTATGTGTTTTAGCCCACCAAAGGTCAGGTGTACACATGTGTTCTGGAGTATTGTTTTGTGTTGTAGTTATTTTTTTGAGATGTGATCATTTCACTGACTGTAGATTTAAGGGGAGAGACAGAAATAGTTTAAACTTAAGTCACTTTTTTCAAAGCCTAAACCTTTTCATTTGAAAGCTTGAATTCTAATAAGGACATTATAAGAACAGTAAAGAAAGTGAACAAATCACCTCCCTTAATATCAGAGTCCTACAAAATATTTTGATTTTCCTGGGTTCTTTTCTTCAATGTTTTTCCCACATGTATGCACATTTAAGTATAATATAGCCTATAATCTCTTTAAAATCATTTAAATTATTAAAATATTTCTCTGTGCTGTAAATATAGCCCTTTTGGTTCTCTAATTTATAACTAGTAGCTTGAATATTCCTGTTTTCCCCATCCTTCTTCCCTGTCACCAGTGGAAACCACTACTCGGTGCACTACACATATAAGTGATTTTGTTCCTTTTTTATGATTATTTCTCTTATATATTTTGTTTCCTCATGGAAGTGGTAACATAGAGTGTTTTTCTCTGTATAACTTAATGTGATATGTGCAACACTACCTGGGTCCAGTCACATTGTTCCAAATGTCAGAATTTTATTTTTTGTTTTGACAATGACTAAGTACTTATTATGTTATCTATACCTCATATCTACTTCAGCCAATCATCTGTTGATGGGCAGTTGATTTGTGCTTCTATACTTGGCTATTATAAATGATGATGATAAGAACATTGGGGGTAATATATCCTTTAAAGAAAATGTTTTCATTATTTTCAGATTTATAACAAAAACTGGAATTGCTGCAACATATAATGTTTCTATTTCTAGTTTTCTTAGCACTGTCCACACTTTTATAATAGTGGATGCATCAATTTATATTTCCACCAACAGTGAACTTGGGTTCCGTTTTGTCGATATTCATATTAATGTTTGTCATTTGAAGACATTTTTAATACACATTTTGGTTGCTGTGAGATTATATTTCATTCTGGTTTTGATTTAAGTTTTCCTAAAGAATAGCAATGTTATGTTTTTTGTATGTGTATGAAAATCATCCAAATATCTGTTTTTGAAAAGTTTCCATGAAGATCCTTCAACTGATTTTAAGAAGGGTTCTTTGTATTTTAAATAATGAATCTAATATGCTATATATACATTATGGATATTAACACCTTGTTGGATTCATAGTCTGAAACTCTTCCTTCTATTCTGTGTGTTGTAATAAATTTTGCTGAAGGTTTCCTTTGCTCTGCAAAAGGTTTTCCATTTCACACTTATAGAAGAAGTTGAATCACTGTATCACATAGAACATCTATTTTCCCTCAGTATAAGTAAAAAGTGTTATTGTTAGTTTTCTTTTTTTTTTAATTAGGAGATAGATCAAAAATAAATATTGCGATGATTTATCACAAAAGCAGTTCTGGTCCTGTTCTTGTTCAGAAATTGTATAGTTTCAGGTTTTACATTAAGGAAATTAATTGATTTCTATTTTATTTTGTATACTATGGAAGGGATGCTCTTACATCTAATTTTACATGTAATTACCAGTTTTCCCAGAACTGCTTTTTGAAAAGACTGCCTTTTTTCATGTATACTCTTGCCTCCTTCATTGTAGACTAATTGACCATATGTGTGTGTTTTTATTTTAGGACTCTTTATTTTGTTCCATTTATCTATGTGAATCTTTTAGTGACATATTTTGATGTTTTGATTACTGTAGCTTTGTAGTATGTTTTAAAGTCAGGGAGGATAATACCTACAGCTTTGTTCATTTTTCAAAGATAATTTAAAAAATTTGGGTCTTTCAGAATTTAGTATAAATTTTATTATTTTTCTCCTTGTTTTGTGAAGAAACATATGGATTCTGCGAGAATAGAAATTTACTAGAAGAAGAAAACGAGAAAAATTGTAAAGTTTGGAGGATAAATCACACAATATTAAACAACCAAGGATTGCTACATAAATCAAAGGAAAAATACATAAAGAAATATAACAACAAATATAAAGTCCATGTGATATAGCAAAAGCAGTATTAATAAGGATGCTTATAGCAAAATAATCCCACTTAAACAAATAAGAAACATCTCTCTCTTATAACATAATCTTACAAACAAAAGATGTAGCAAAATAATAAACAAACTTGCTAGTAGAAAGAAAGACAGCTGAAAGATCAGAACATAAATACATAAAATAAAGATTAAAAATAGAAACATCAAAACAAACTACATAAAGGCCTTTGAAAGATAAATAAAACTGATAAACTTTAACGAGACTCATGAGCAGAAAGAGAGTACAGATTAAAAAGCTCCAAAATAAATGAGAAGTTACAGCTTATATCAAAGTAACACAAAGCATCATAAGATAATACAACAAATTATATGCCAATTAAAATGGAATCCCTAGAAGAAATGGACAATTTCTTAGAAAGACCCAATCTCCAGAATAGAATGAGAAATAGAAAATATTAACAGATTATCATAATGAAATTAAATAAGTAATTTAACAAAATCTCCCAAGAAACAAAATTCCAGGCCTAGACAGCTTCACGGGTGACTTCTGCCAAACATTTAGAGAAGAGCTATCACCTATAGTTCTCAGAGAATTACAAAAATTTGCAGAGGAAAGAAGGTTCCAACCCCCCTTTCTGTATTACACTACTACTAAAACAGGAACAAATACCTCATAAGATTACAGTTGAAATACTACTGATAAGTATCATGAAAATAACATCAATAAATTTTAGCAAAGCAAACAATACATTAAAAGGATTATACAGTATGATTAAGTCCCTTTTATCCCAGGGATGCAAAAGTTATTCATTACCCAGAAATTAATCAATATGATACACCAAACTAACAAATTGAAAAATAAAAATCATATGGCCACCTCAAAAGACTCATAAAATTTATTGACAATTACAGTGTCTACTTATGATTATATTTCTCCTCAAAATGGGTATGAGGAAACATACCTCAACACATTTAATGTCACATATGACAAGAACTCAGCTAACATGACACTCACTGATTAAAAGCTGAAAGCACCTGCTGTAAGAGCAGGAAGAAGTCAAGAATGTTCACACTTACCACTGATATTCAGTATCGTATTGGAAATTCTAGCCATAGCTATGCAAAATAAAAGTAAATAAAATACAGCTATTTCAGAATAGGAGTAAAAGAATGTGTTTGCAGATGAAATACTTTAAACAGAAATCCTAAAGGAGATGCCACAATACTACGATGGCTTTTCAATGCATTTGGTAAAATTTCAGTATGTGAAAAAAAACATACAGAAATCTTTCATTTCTACACACTAACAACAAGCTAACAGATAGAGCAAGTGAGGGAACTGTTTCATTCACACTTGCATTACAAAAAAAAAATCAAGAAATTTATCCAACCAAGGAGGTAAAAGACCTGTTCTCAGAAAACTATAAAAGATGTATAACAGAAATTGAAGATAATGCAACCAGGTGAAAGTATATACTGTGTTCATAGATGAGTAAGAAAATATTGTTTAAATGACAGTACTAGCCAAGAAAATACACAAATTAAATTCAGTGCCTATCAAAATACAAATGGCATTTTCAGACACTTACAAAAAATAATTATTAAATTTATATGTAAACACAAAAGATTTGAAATCACTAAAAACAAAGAAAAGAAAAGAAAATGAACAAACTACAAACACAAACATGTTTGACAAAGAACAAAGAGGATGTATCACTGTCCCAGATTTTAAACTATAATACAATGATACAGCAATGATTATGGTAGTGGCACAGAACAAAGAGACTAATGGAACACAACAGAATGCCTAAAAATGAAATCAGACAGTTATGGTCATTTAGTCCATTACAAAAAAATGAATATACAGTGGGGGAAAGGTAATCAATAGGCACATGAAAATAGTCGACATCACTAACCATCAGAAAAAAGCAAGTCCAAAACACAATGAGATATTATGTCACTCCTGTCAGAATGACTATGATCAAAAATGTAACAAATATAAATATTAGTGGGGATGTAAGAAAAAGCACACTGCTGCACTGCTTAAGTGAATATAAATTTGTGCTGCCACTGTGGAAAACAGTATGGAGATTTATCTATAAATTAAAAATGAAATATGATCCAACACTTCCATATCTACATTCTTATACCAAGAAAATAAAAACACAAACCAGAAAAGATAAATTCAACCCTATATTCACTGTGGCATTATTTACAAAAGCCAGGCTATAGAAGCAAATTAATTGCTCATCAATAGATGATGGATAAAGAAGATGTATGTTTCTAGTGTATATATCTACCCATCTATTAAATACAGAAATATCTATATTTATATATATATACACACAATAAACATTATATATATATATGTATATTTATATATATGCACACACACACATAAAATTACAATGGGTTATTAATCAGCTATAAAAAAATAAGTTCTTGACATTTGCAAAAAATGGGTAGAACAAGAGGGTAATATGCTTACTGAAATAAGTGAGACAGAAATTGACAAATGCAGAATGGTATTACTCATATTTGGAATTTAAACAAATGAACAGAACAAAACAGAAAAGGGTTATAGATATAGAAAGAAACAGGTTGCTCACAAGAAGGAGGGAAATGTGGAGAAGAAAAACAAATAGTTGAGGAAAATTAAGAGAGAAAATTTTACAGTTGCAAATTAAATGAATCAGGGATAAGAAATGTACTGTGTGGGGAATAGTCAATAACTATGAAATATTTTAAAATAGCAACATATCATAACTAGATTTATTTTTGTGATCAGTTTGAAATCTATTGAAATAGCAAACATTATGTTATGTAAGAGAAACTAACACAGAGTTATAGATTAATATACACTTCAAAAACAAACACACATATAGAAAAAAATTAGATTTGTAGTTAACAGAGGCAGGGGTTGGGAAAGGAGAATTTGATTAATGCACTCAAAAGCTACAAACCTCCAATCGTAAAATAAACGTGTTCTAGGGATGCCCTGTAGTAACATAAAAATTGCAATTAATACTGCTTTATGTTCTATATGAATGTTGTTAAGAGAGTAGACAATATGTTTTCTCATCACAACCAAAAGACAAATTGTATTTCTTTAAAATTGTATCTAAATGAGATAATGAATTCTCCCTAAAGTTGCTGTGTTATTTATTTCTTAATAATTATAACTCAAATCACTATCCTGTGCACCTAAAATTACACAATGTTTTATGCCAATTATATGTAAATAAAAGCGGAAGTAACAATGGCAAATAAATGGTAATGTTTTCCCATGTCATTTATCATGACTGTTTTTGCAGCAAGTAAACTTGGGTCATGATATAATTATCCTAGGTAAAGATACTAATAAATAAAGGATTCTAATAAATTATACATAAAGATACTAATAAAATTAGTATTTTACCATGCTTAAAATTTCTTCATGTTAACAGCCCACTGATTCTGTTGGCATCAAAATTTCACTCTGTTTATTCATCTGAGATTAGTTAATGGATACAAATTTAACACTGGCTGCTGTTGCTGTAAGTGGTAAAATTCACTGTCTCTGATCAATGGTCTCATGTCCCCGACATTATCTGTAAGAAATGAACATGCTAGGTTGCTAAAAATCTCAGCATGGTGAAATCTCAGAACTCCTAAAATACTTAACTCTTTTGCAATGGGAATGCAATACTGACAAAGACTTGATTATAGATAACATTGTGGTGTGTTCTCATGGTTGCATTAGGGAATGTGATGGTAATCCCTGAGATCCACAACAAACATTCTTACTCAAGTTCTGGGCAAAGAAGTGAAAATGTTCTGAATTATTAGGAATGAGGACTGCTTTCAAAATGATGACTATGCACACTCTATTCCAGGAAGTACAAGGAAGAAAGTTTATTGCAATTTCAAGGTGAATGGGAATAAGTCAGTGGTTCAGGCTCAGTAAATTAGTCAACGGGTGTTCAAAGCCAAAGTAAGTTGTGTCAACAATGAGAATTAAAAGAAAAAAAAACTTAGAAATAAGCTTAAATTAAAAAGAGACACAGTCCTATGCTGGGCTCTGGGGACTGGAAAATATATATGCTTCAGTCCAATTCAAGGGTTCAGTGGATTGGCCCTATCATCAGCTCGGGATTCAGTGAACAGGTAACAATTAGTATACAGAGAGAAATATAATCTACCTCTCCCTAATCTGAAGAAAATCTGGTGGCCCAATGAAACTCTTAATTCGCAGATATTCTGACAGATGCGGAGGAACAATTCACTGATGACTCAACTAAGAAAAACTTAGTTACTGCTTAACAATCCATCTTCACACACACACACAGTGGTAGACAGATTTGTAGTATTTAGTGGGAAGAATTCAGGGGGCAGAGCTCAGAGAATAGTTTTCAAAGCACCAGCCACCTTTTGTACTTTTGCCAATAGTCTAGCTTTTCCCAGGTAGAAAACTACAGATGGACAATCAAATAATATTCTTTCTTAGAATTTCTAATTTTGAAAGTAAACTGTAGCTTTTGACTTATCAGTATAGAACCTTGTTAAGATGATCACCGTAAGACCCTCTGTCTGATAACAGAGCTGGAAACTAGCTACTGAAACAGTCCATATGAACCCCAAACTGCTAATGTAAGCAACAACATAGCCGCCATCAGAGTTCAGTGAAAAAACTTAAAAGCTTGATATTTCTGTTGTAGGAACAACCACTGCTGTCCAGACACAGTTCTCATGCTCCAAGTGGGCTCTTTTTTTCTCTTGGTAAAGATCATATAGGTGGGATGTTGTTAGAGCTTACCCTGGCAGATTTGCCCATTCTCCAGAATATCAAAGGCTTTCTTCACAACTGGTGATACATTTTCAGAACTCAATGTTGCCATTCCAGTCTTTTCAGCTGACACTAGCTGCATCATTGTGAGCAGAAGCCTTAGGCTCCCTGACCTTGCCTACAATTTTTCCAGCATTTCAGGGCATTTCACATTCTGTAAATGCTTCACCTTTTATTTTAAATTAATGGGAAATTTTCAAACACTTCCATGAATATTTTATATTTCCTAATATCTGCAGAAATTTGATATTCTTGCAGTTGGACAAATTTTTAATTCTACCACCCTCACCTTCTTCTAGTCCACAAGTTTTAGATTACAATTTGGTTACTGAATACCACCACCCCATTGAAGGGGAAAGTACCACTTAGATACTTACTATGTGAAGGTTAGAAGGGGCACAAGTTATGTGGGGTGTATAAACCTACATTAAATATTTGCAATGGCACTGTCTCTATGGACAAAGCTCTGATTCTAAGAAGTAAATTAATCATAAGGCATTATCGTTATAGTTATGGGGAAGAGAATCAGTTATTTTGGGGTGGGTGGGTGATGAAGGGACAGGAAAAAATCCAGCAAATGAGAATGGAAAGCTTTAGGCCTCTGGAGGAATGAATTAAGGAGAAAATACTACTTTGTCTCCTTTACCTAACTCCACTTACTGTCCTGAGTGACTACTCTTTGGGCAATGAAAGATCGAGTTTGTGGTGAAGAGAAAAGACTATAACGAAATAGTTTGAAAACCATGAGAGTTTTGTTATTTCAGGAAAGTAGATTTTGCTTAAAGTCAACATGTATTTTTCATTCACTTAATACTAAAATGAATCCTGTGAAATGGAAAGAGCAGATAATAACACTGATGTTGCAGAGATGCATACCATCAAATGAAATTACCACTAGCCAATGAATTGAATGACCTAGAACAACAGACACATTCCCAGAAACATATGTCTTCCATTACTGAATCAAGAAGTAATTAGAAAGTTAAATACAGCAAAGGTTTGTATGAGTAAATCAGTAATCCAAACCTCCCAAACCAGAAAAAATTTACAAGATGACTTTACTGGTGAATTATGTCATATATTTTAACACAATTTTTAACCAATTCTTCCCCATACCTTTCAAGAATTTGAACGGGGTGAAAGATTCCAAAGTTGTTTTATGATGCCAGCTTTATTTGCATAACAAATTTAGAAAGGACATTAGATGCAAAATATAGAACATTAACCCTGATGAACATGTGTGCCAAAATTTTCAACAAAACACAAGCAAAATGAATTCAACAACACATTTAACATATAATACACATACATGAGTACAGGGATTTATCCCTGGGTTTAAGGATACTTCAAAATATTCAAATCAATAAAGGTGACATGCCACACTAATAGAATGAGAAATAAAACTCACATAATCATCTCAATAGGTGCAGAAAGAGCATTATATATAATGCGACATACTTTTAAGATACTCCCCAAAAATTAAATTAACCCTGTCAGTGGCACGATATCATATACACACAAACACATTGCGGACAGAAGGGAAGCAGTTCACTTTGTATTGATTCTTAGAAAAAAGGTTCATATAGGACATGCACTATGACTCACATATCATCTAAGTTATAACAATGTTAATAATCTTAAACTATTTATGTCCCCATGCTCCTGCAGTAAGCACAGGATGTTAAATTATCAAGAATTGTTTTAAAGTTCATCACGGAACTTCATTTTGTAGGTCATCTCTTATCCAGCCGACTGTGCCTGTCTTAGGTTGTCCTCCTCTGAGGATATTACCCAGCATAGGCTAGCCTGCCAACCATACTGGATATATTGAGTAGGCCATTTCTTATCCAGCCTGGATATGTGACATTCCTCACAGCTTGTTTATCAGTTCAGCCCATGGGCTTGTTCTCAAGAGCCTTCAGACAGGGGCTTACAAACACAAAATCCCTAGACAGAAATGTGGATGAAGAAAATTTGGTATATATATGCAATGGAATCAATACTTTGCTTTCCTATCAACAGAGTCCACGGTGAACATTTTTTCCACAATCTCACCAACATCTATTTCTTTTCTTTTTGATGAGAGCCTTCTGACAATTGTGAGATCTTGTCTCATTTTTGGTTTATGAAGTCCATAATAATTTATAACTCTGAACATAATTTCATGTGTCATTTAGCCAACTGTATGTTTTCTACAGAAAATTGATTCAGATCTATCTATTCAGTTCCTACGGACACTTTTTTAAATTAGATTGTTTGGTCTTTTTTGTTGTTGTTTGGTGTATGACTTAGCCTTATAGTTGCATATTAACACTTGATTGGAAAATATCACTTGCAAATATATTCTCCCATTGTGTTGGTTGACTTTTCATTTTATTGATCATTTTTTCTTTAGTGTAAATCTATTTAGAGTGATACAATCATATTTTGTTAGTTTTGCTTCTGCTTCCCTTGCCAGAGGAGACATATGTAGAATCAAATTAAGTCCAATGTCAGAGTGTACTTCTTATATTTTACACTAGGATTCTTTGTTTTCAGGTTTTATGTTTTATATGCCCAGGAGTGGGAATGCTGGTTCATATGATAAGTCTATTTTTATTATTTTAAGGAACTTCCATAGAGTTTCCAAAGTGGTTGCACCAATTTTTCATTCCCACCAACAGCGTTGGAGAGTTCCATTTTCTCCACAACCTCCCAAGAATTTATTTTTTGTAGACATTTGTATGACAGCACTTCTCAGTATTGTGAGGTAAAACATAATTTTATTTTTGTCTTGCATTTGTATAATGATTAGCAATGTGAGCACGTTTTTATAGTCCTGTTTGTCATCTGTTTGTCTTGTTTAGAGAATTGCCTTCTACTCATTTTCTGTCTGAGTTGTTTGCAGTTTTTGCAATGGAGTTGTATGAACGATTTTTATATTTTAGAAATTAGCCACTTGTTGATTGCATTATTTCCAAATGTTTTCTCCCATTTGGAAGTTCATCTTTTCATTGTGTTTATTTGGCTATATAGAAGCTTTTAAGTTTAATTTGGATCTATTTGATTATTTTGCTCTTAATGTTTTCAGCTTGGAAGAGTGACATAAGAAAATTTCGCTACAATTTATGTCTTGTTTTGCCTATGTTAGTTTCCAGTTTTATTGTGTCATGTATTAGATTCAGATATTTAAAGCATTTTGGGCTTATATTTGTACCGTGTGAGGGAGTATTCTAATTTAATTGATTTACATGTTGCTGTCTACCTTCCACAACATCACTTGCTGAAGACTGTCTTTTATGCATTGTATATTTTTGTTACGTTTGTCATAGTTTACTTGACCATAGGTGTGATATTTTATTACTGCCTCTGTGCTCTGTTCCAGGGATATAGTTTTTTTTTGTTTTCCAGCATTGTGCTGTTTTGATTTCTGTTTTTGTAATATATTCTGAGTTCTGAGAGGGATATGGTTTATGCCTCCAACATTGTTCTTTTTCCTCATTGTTTCTTTTGCAGTTCTGGTTCTTTTGCAGTTCCATACAAATCTGAGGACTGTTTTACGTTCTGTGGAAAATATCATTTAGTTCAATCTGAATCACTTTATATCTGTAGACATCATTTGTAGTATGTATATTTTTGCAATATTAATTCCTCTAAAGTAAGACCTTGAGATTTCTTTCCATTTCTTTGCATCATGTTCAAATTTCTATATCAGTGCCTTATTAATTTTATTATCTTGGATTTTTCATAGGTTTTTCATTTTTTATCTGATTTCATATGGATTTTTTAGAATACTGGAATATTTCATTGTTAGTGTAAAGGAATGTGACTGTTTTTGTATATTAATCATGAAAAATCCTACTTTGCTAAATGTCTTTATTAGTTTTAGTTGTTTTGGTGTGAAGAATCTTTAGGGTTTTCTATATAGATTATCATGTCATCTAAAATAATAACAGTTTTACTTCATTCAATCCAAGTTGAATAATATTTTTTCTTGTGCGATTGCTGTTGCTAGGACTTCCCTTAATGTGTTTAATAGAAATGGTGAGAGTGGACATCCTTGTTTTTATTCCTTAATTTGGCTTTCATTTATTCACTTTTGCATATTATGTTGTTTGTGGGTCTGTAATTAATGACTTTAGTAATGTTGAGATATATTTCCTGAATCCTACTTTGGTAAGGGTTTTTTGTTTTTATTGACTCTGCTGTTCTTGTTGTTATTGTTGTTGCTTTTGTATTAATGAATAAAATTTGAAGTTTGTGAAATGATTTTTATCGATTTATTGGGATGACCACATCATTTTCCCTTTTTCTTTTGTTAATGTGGTGTATCAAACTGATTGATTTCATGTAATTTCAACTTCTCTTATGACCCTGCAATGAATTGAAGTTGTTCATGTTGTATGATTCATTTTTTGAATTGCTGGACTTAGTTTTCTAATACTATTTTTTTGAATTTTTGTATGTATATCAATCAAAAATATATGTTTGAAATTCTCTTTGCTTGTAGTTTGTTTGTTGGCTTTGCTATCTGGGTAATGAAAGCTTCATAAAATTAATATGGGAGTTTTCCACATCTTCACTATTTTTGAATAGTTTGAAGAGTAAAATTTCTTCTTTTTATTTTTGTACAGTTTTCCACGGGAGCTGTTTAAACCTGCTCTAATATTTAACGATTTTTTTAAATGCAGATTCTATCTTTCTTCTAGTAATCAGTTTGTTCAAATTATTTATTTCTCCTTATCCCTGTCTATTTCCAGACATTTGTATATTTCTTCTAAGTTGTCCAGTTTATTGGCATGTAAATTTTGACAAAATGTTCCCTTTGTTGTATATATGAGGGAACAATTGTTATTTCCCACTTTTATTTCTGAATTTATTTCTTTGGAGCATCACTGTTTTCTTCATGATGCACTTGGCTAGAGGTTTTTTGATTTTACTTATCTTAAAAAGAAAACAAAAAACAAAATCTTTTGTTTTACTACTCTTTTGCATAGTTGTTTTTTCTTTCTAATTTATATTTACACCTGTAATATTTATAATCATGTTTTTTTCTTTTTTAACTTTTTTAGTTGATTTTTAATAATTGTAAAAGCTGTCTCAAATTCCATTGTAGAGCACAAATTTTTAGGTTCAATGAACATATATACATGTCCCATTTTTTCCCCTGTGAGCTCCCATAAGATCTTTTATATATTTTCTTCTACTATACAGTACAATCCTGATTATCTATTCTTCAATTTTGACCTCCCAGCCTATTTCTTCCCACACCCCACCCCTTGGCAACCTAAACTTTTTATTCTCGGCCTGCGAGTTTATTTCTGTTTTGTATTTATGCATTTTTGGTTGGTTTGGTTTTGTTTTTAGATTCCACACATGTGCCATCTCATATGGTATTTTTCTTTCTCTTTCTGGCTTACTTCATTTAGACTGATATTCTCCTGGACCATCCATGTTGCTGAAAATGACATTATGTTGTTGGTTTATAAGAATGACTACTATTCCATTGTATAAATATAACACCTCTTCTTATTCAGTCAACTGTCAATGGACATTTAGGATGTTTCCATGTCTTGGCTATTGTAAATAGTGCTGGATATGAACATTGGGGTGCAGGTGTCATCCTGAAGTAGGATTCCTTCTGAATTTATGCCGAGGAGTGGGATTCTTGGGTTATATGGTAAGTCTATTCCAAGGCTTTTGAGGAATCTCCATCCTGTATTCCACAATGGCTGCACCAAACTGCATTGCCACCAGCAGTGAAGGATGGTTCCCTTTATTCCACAGCCTCTCCAGCATTTGTCATTTGTGGATATTTGAATGATGGCCATTCTGACTCGTGTGAGGTGATACCTCACTGTAGTTTTGATTTCCAATTCTCTGATAATCGGTGATATTGAGCATTTTCTGATATGATTTTTGATCATTTGTATGTCTTCCGTGGAGAATTGCTTAATTAGGTCTTATGCCCAATTTTGGATTAGGTAGTTTATTTTTTCTTATTCAGTTGGATGAGCTCCTTATATACTCTGGAGGTCACGCCTTTTTCGGTTTCATATGCAAATATTTTTTCCATTCCGTAGGTTGTCTTTTTGTTTTATTTCCGTTTCCTTTACTGTGCAGAAGCTTGTAAGTTTCATTAGGTCTCATTTGTTTATTCTTGCTTTTATTTCTTCTATGAGAAAATTTTCGAAACGTATGTCAGATAACGTTTTGCCTATATTTTCCTCTTAGAGCTTTATTGTATCTTGTCTTATGTTTAAGATTTTTATCTATTTTGAGTTTATTTTTTTTTGTATGGTGTTCTAGCTTCATTGGGAATGTTCTATCTTCATTGAATTACATGGTGCTGTCCAGTTTTCCCAACACCAGTTGCTGAATAGTCTATCCCTCTTCCATTGTAATTTCTTGCCTCCTTTGTCTAAGATTAATTTGCCAAAAGTTTTTGGGTTCATTTCTGGGTTCACTATTCTGTTCCATTGACCTACATGTATGTTTTTCTTCCATTACAGTGCTGTCTTGTTGACTATAGCTCTATTTTATTATCTGAATCATTAGCGTAAATAAATGCCACTGATATTTGATGCATAATCTTGTAACCTGCTACCTTGCTGAATTCTTTGATCAGCTGTAGTAAATTTTGTCTGGATCTTGTAGGGATTTCTGTATATAGTAACATATTCTTTGCATATAGTGAGACTTTTACCTCTTCTTTTCTAATTTGCATCCCTTTTTCTTCTGTCTCTTGTTTGATTGCTCTGGATAGTACATCCAAGACTATCTTGAGTAGGAGTCGTGATAGTGTGTATCCTTTTATTGTCCTAGATTTTAGTGGGAAGGATTTGACTTTCTCACCATTGAGTATTATGCTGGATGTAGGTTTGTTATCTATAGCTTTTATGATGTTGAGATATATTCCCTCTATGCCCAATTGGTGGGAGTTTTTATCACACGTGTATGTTGAATTTTATCAAATGCTTTTCCTACATCAATTGAGATGATCATGTGGTTTTGGTTCTTTCTCTTGTTGATGTGCTGTATTACATTGATTGATTTGCATATGTTGAACCACCCCTGTGTACCTGGCATAATCCCCACTTGGTCATGGTTTATAATCATTTTTCTGTGTTGTTGGATTCTATTTGGTAATATTTTGGTGAGTATTTTGGTGTCTGTGTTCATCAGTGATATTGGCCTATAATTCTCTCTGTTGGTAGTGCCTTTGCGTGGTTGTTGTATCAGGGTGATTGTGGTTTTATGGAATGACTTTGGGAGTATTCCTTCCTTTTCAATCATCTGGAGGAGTTTGAGAAGTACTGCTATGAGTTCTGCTTTTATGTTTGGTAGAATTCCACAGTGAATCCGTCCGGTCCTGGACTGTTATATGTAGGGAGGTTTTATATTGCTATTTTGATTTCATTTAAAGTGCTCTGCTTTTTCCAGGTGTCAGATATGTCTTGATTCTGTCTTGGTGGAGAGTATGATTCCAGAAGATTGTCCATCTCTTCTAGGTTATACAGTTTGGTTCAATATAATTTTCATAAAATTCTCATATGATATTCTGTATTTCTAATTTTTTGTGGTAATTTCTACATTCTCCTATCTTATTTTGTTAATTTGTGCTCTCTCACTTTTCTTCTTTCTGAGTTTGGCCAGAGGTTTGTCGATTTTACTTACTTTTTGGAAAAACCAGCTTTTGAAATTGTTGATTTTTTCCTATGGTCATTTAAATCTCTATTTTATTTATTTCCTCCCCAATATTTATGATTTCCTTCCTTCTGCTGCGTTTTGGTGTTTTTGTTCTTCTTATTCTAATTCATTCTTCTGGTGGGTTAAATTGTTTATTTGTGGTTGTATTTCTTTTTTGAGGATGGAGTGTATCACTATAAGCTCCCCTCTCAGCAATGCTTTCGCAGTGTCCCATAAATTTTGTGGGGTTTTGCTTTCATTTTCTTTTGTCTCAAGGTAGTTTTTCATTTCAGCTTTGATTTCTTCATTGACCCATTAGTTTTTTTGAAAACATTTTGTTTAATCCCCATGTTTTCCTTTTGTTCTCCTCTGTTTCTCTGTTGTTGATTTCTAGCTTCATGGCATTATGGTCAGTAAAGATGCTTGGGGTAATTTCTAACTTTTAAATTTGCTGAGGTTTCTTTTGTGCCCAAGTTCATCATGAATCCTGGAAAATATTCCACGTGCACTTGAAAAGACTATATATCCTATATTGTAGGGTGTGCAATGCTGTGAATTTATCCACCAAGTGCAATATTTCTACTGTATTATTTAAATTCTCTGTTGCCTAACTTATTTTCTGTCTCGATGATATGTCCAGTGATGTTAGTGCAGTGTTGAAATCTCCAAATATGAATCCCCCTTTATATCTGTTAGTAATTTTTTTATATACTTAGGTGCTCCTCTATTTGTTGCATGTGTATTAACCAGTGTGCTATCCCTATATTGTATCACTCCTTCAATCATTATAAAATGTCCTCCTTTATCATTATGGCCTTTGCTTTAAAGACTATTTTGTCTGAAATCAGTTCTGCAACACCTGCTTTTTGGCTTCTCAAGTTATATGGAATACCTTTTTCCGTCCTTTCACTCTCAATCTATATGTGTCCTACTCTCTGAAATGGGTCTCTTGTATGCAGCATATTGATGGTTCTTGCTTTATTATCCAGTCAGCCACTCTATGATTTTCAACTAGAGCATTTAGTCCATTAACAATTACAATAATTGATGATAAGCTAGTGTTTACTGCCAAAATGACCTTATATTTGCTGTTGATTTGGTATTTCCTCTTTGTTCCTTTCATCTTCCTTTTATGGTTTGGTAATTTTCCTTTGTATTATCATGAATTTTATTTACATTTAGTGACTCCCTGATAAGTTTTTGTCTTCTGGTTATCCGTTTTTATAAGTCCATTAGATCATTACTATAACTGCTTTTATTAAATGAATAGTAACATGATCTCAAACCCATCCTACTGAGAACAAAAAATTTTAAAAGGAAAGACCAAAAAAAAATTCTCTATTTTCCTGCCTCCCTCTCCCACTCTCAAAGATTTGTATATCTTGTTTTAAAATTTTGTGTATATTTTATTTGTAATTCATGAGTTATCACCTTTCCAGCTGTGAGTTTCACATTTCTGTAGCATCCTGCTGCTTTTCTTTTCAGAGAAGACATTTCAATTATTCTTTTAGTATAGGTCTAGTTTTGCTGAACTTTTGAAATTTTTCTTGTCTGTGAAATTCTTTATGAATCCTTCTACCAAAAACGATAGCTTTGCGGGTTAAAGCATCCTAGGTTATAATATATTTTTTCATTCAGGTCTTTGAATATATCTTGCCACTCCCTTCTGGCCTGTAGTATTTGTTTAGTGAAATCAGCTGGGAACCTTATGGGGATTCCCTTGTAACTCACTCTTTGCTAGTCTCTTGTTGTTTTTAGGATAATTTATTTATCCTTTACTCTGGCCATCATAATTATATGTCTTGGTATGGTTATATTTGGGTTCTTGCTTTTTGGGACACTCTGAGCTTCCTATATTGGATATCTGATCCCTTTTCTAAGTTTGGGAAGTTCTCAGTCATGATTTCTACACAAACCTTTGCAATCACCTTTGATCTTTCTTCCCCTTCTGGGACTTTTATCATGCCAAGTTTGGCATGAATTCTATTATCCCATAGGTCCCTTATGCTTTTTTCATTTGTTTCTCATTGTTTCTCTTGTAGCTCTACTGATTGGGTGCTTTCTATTGTCCTGTCTTCTAAGTCACTAATTCGTTCCTCTGCGTTATATAGTCAGCTTTGCTACACCTTTAAATCATTCCTCATTTCAGTCGACGGGTTTACCTATTCTACTCGGCTCTTCTTTATACCTTCCATTTCATTTTTGACATATTTTATATCTCTAAACTTTATCTCTTTTATTTCCTTCAATACTTAGATCACTCCGTTTTGAAATCTTCATCTAGTAGGATATCAATTTCTATTTCACTGATCATTCTTTCAGAGGATTTCTCTTGTTCTTTTAATTGGGAATGGTTTCTCTGCTTCTTCATCTTTCTACTACCTCTCTGGCATGGTGGTTTATGGAGTATCAGTTATCTACTGTGGTCCTAAAGGTGTATATCTACCCAATGCCAATGCAGTATTACAACTTAGAAAATAAAAAAAAGACAGAGAGAGATAAAGAATTTTAAAGAAGGGAGAAATAAAGGTTTGAAGACATTGTATAATGAATAATATTTAAGCAAGTGGAAGCAGCATTTTGAAAAATAATGATAATAAATATATTTTAAAAAATTACCAAGGGATTAAAATGGGGGTATATATAATTGAATAAGAAGTAAAAATTAAGAGGGTAAGAGAAAATGGAACAGGTAAAAACAGATTAAAACAAGGGGGTGGTCTTTGTCCTCCTGGAGACTGTGTACTTATAATGTGAAGTCTTTCTTTATTCATTCTGTTTTGGGAGCTCAGCTTGCTGTTCCTTGAGGCCTTCCATTGGAGCCCTCATCTCTGTTGCTCCCTGGGCTTGTCATCAATCAGATCACTCCTACACCCAACACTGGTTCAGGTGCAGCTTTATTTACTCTGGGCTGGCTTGTCACTGCCCTGCCTGATGCTGCAGTCAGATGTTACAGACTGACCAGGCAGGATTGGGCATCACGCCCTCTCCCAGCACCATGGTCAAGGGCTGCATTCCAGCTCAAAATTTGAGGGGCCACCCGCCCCCTCAGGTTGCCGATCACTCTGCTGCTCTGTGCCAATGTACTCTCTGCCTCAGTTTTGCACACCAGATGGGGGCTCATGGAAGACTGAGGAACAGCCCTGTCCCTGGTCTGGGTCAAAATCCAGCTCCTTGTTTGTCTTGGCAGACAAGTTCTCTGAAGAACCAGGACAGTAGGATCATATTTGCCTCATGCAGTCGACAGTCTCAGTCTGGCCCATGATGCTGCTATGTCCTTAGGTGTAGATGCAGGGTTTGCCCCCACTGCTGCCTGGGGGCAAAGCACCAGTGGCTATGGTGGCTGTGTCTGAGCCCCAGCTCTCTTCACCTACAGACTTTTGTGGATTTTCAGATATGGGGATTGCACCCTTCCCTCCACAGGGTACATCTGCCTGGTTGTTTTATGGAGGGCCAAGGTTGTTCTGCCCTGTGCACCCACAGCCATGGCACAAAGCCCACTCCATTTCCCAGGACCGCCACAGTGCTACAATTCCCATCTACAACCCAGCTCGAGCAGCACGGTCCTGCCCCCAGCTTCCGGGCTGCATATTCAGCTGGGTGTCACAGGGATTCTGTGTGCCTGTTTAACTTAGTTCTGTCAGTCAACTTATACTCTGTAAAGGTCCAAGCCTTGGAGGCTCCCGCTCCACCCTGCTGAAATCTCAGTTGGAGAGGGGAGACACAGTGAATGAGCACCAGTCCTTCTTAGCTGCTCCCTCCCTGTGGGATCTGTCCCACTCTGTTTTGCCTTTTCTTCTTTTCTCGTCCTTTTCTTATACCAGATTTTTTGCATCTTTATCTATTGAAGAACACAATGTTCTGTCAGAGTTCTTCAGGTTCTCTGGTTAGCTGAGTGGGTCTATGGATGTGTGTCTTGGTGCATTTGTTTGAAAGGGCGAGCTACAAGCTTCTTTCTCCTCCACCATCTTTGCCTCTCCTAAAGAAAGTCTCACTTTATGGTGGAAGATAAACATAGTCTGAAAAAATGGAAAAGATATTCCATGGAATTTACAAGAAAGTGCAGATTGCAATGCTCAACTCATACAAAATATGTTTTAAAATAAGAGCCAAAATGAGAAAAATTATGAGATTATATAAAGAAAAAGAGATCAATATAAAAATACGGTATTACCTTCATTATATTATATATGGACCCAACACCATAGATCCTAAATATAAAAAGAAATTTTAGTAGACATGAAAGAATCAATTCATTATAAAACAATAAGAGTAGATGAGTTTAACACCTCTATATTCTGATGGCCAGATCATCCAGAAAGAATATCTGTAAGGAGACAGAGGTTTTAATACCATATTAGATCATTTGAACCTAAGTGAGCTATTGGACACTGCATCACAAAAGCAGAACACTTAAACATTTCAAGTGTGCCCAGGATGTTATCTAAGGAATTAACCACATATTATGTCATGAAATGAGCCTCAGGGACTTTAAGCAAATATAGGTTACAGCAAGTAGATTTTCTTACACAAAAGTATGATACTGTGCATCAACTCTAGAAAGAAGAATAGGAAAAGAACAAACATGAAGTCAAAGAACATCCTTTAAATAAATAAATTTAAAAATTGTCAATGATGAAATAAAAGTGGTGATGGAATCAAAGAGGTAATAAAATCATACCTGGAGACAAATTACAATGAAAACACAGCTTCATAAAATGTATGGGATGCAGCAAATACAAATCTAAGAGGGAAGATGAGAACAAATCAGGACTCCTACAAGGAAGAAAAAAACCTCATAGAAAGGACCAAGCATACCACACAAAATAACAAGAAATAAGAACAAACAAAACCAAAAGGCAGTAGAATGAGAAATCTTTAATGATTATGTTGAAAATAAATAAAATAAAAGTTGAAAATAAATTACAAATCATAAAAACAACAGCTTTAATTTTTCTTAAAAATATTAACAAACAGGTAAGCATTTAGCCAGGGTTATTAAGAAATACAGAGACTGGACCCTAACAAAATAAGAAATGAAACAGTAGAAATAACATGTGATATTACAGAAACACAAAAAATGATTATGAAAGCACTATGAGCTGTTACATGCAACCAACTGGACGACCTAAAAGAAATGGACAAATTTCTTGAAACGTACAGTTGCCAACACTGAATTAAAAGAAATCTGAAAACTTTTAAAGAGCTAACAGTATAAGTTAAATAAAATCTATAATTTAAAAACAACCCTATAATAAAATGCCTAGATGCCTTCATGAAAACCACTTTCCCCCAACTATTTCAAAAAATGAAGGGGGAAGGAAAATTCCCAAATTTATTCTATGAGGCCACCATTACCATGATAACAAAACCAGTCAAAGACACTAAAAAAAAAAGAAAATGAAAATGAAAATCCAATATTCTTGATGAATATACATTTAAAAATCCTCGAAAAATTTCAACAAATGAATCCAGCAATACATATAAAGGATTATACACGATGATCAGTTGGATTCCTTCCAGAGTCACAAGGATGGTTCAACATACACAAGTCAATCAACATGACACATATCTAATAAAGGAAGGACAAAATTCACAAGACAATGTCAATACACAAAGAAAAATCATTTGAAAAATTCAACATGCTTTCATCATCAGAACTCTCATGAAAGTGAGTACAATGGGAACATCTCTCAACATACTATAGGCCATTTATAACTATTTATAATAGGGGAAATGCTGAAAGCCTTCTGGGTAAATTCGGGAAAAATACAAGGATTGCTACTCTCAGCACTTGTGTTCAATAGTAATAGAAGAAAGGAAAAGAAAAAGAAATAAAAGAAATGCAAAATGGAAAAAAGAGTCAAAATTGTCACCATTACAGATGGCATAACAATCTACATAGAGAGTCCTAAGGGCTCCACATTGACTATTATGAACAATAAATAATTTCATCAACGAAGCAGGGTACAAGATAAATGTAAAGAAGCCTCTTGCATTTCTACACATTAATCATGAGATACTATACAATGGACGTTGAAAGCAATAATAATTAATACCCCATACCCCCGTATATCTTGGAATAAATGTAACCACATATGTGAAAGACCTAAACACTGAAAATAATAAAACATTGACAAAGAAATTAAAAATGATTCAAAGAAATGGAAAGATGTCTTGTGCTCTTGGATTGAAAGAGTTTATGTTGTTAACATGGCCATACTACACAAAGAATCCTACAGATTTAGTGCAATTCCTGTTATGAAGTTGTAGTATTTTCCACACAACGAGAAAATAAATAATTCTAATATTTACATGAAACCATTAAAAACTGCCTAAATGATCTTGAGAAAAAACAACAGTGCTGGAGGTATAACCCTCCCAGATACCTTACTATACTACAAAGCTACAGTAATAAAAACAGCATGGCATTGGCACAGAGATATAATCAATAAAAACAGATAGAGAGCCTAGTAGTAATTCCACACAACTATGAGCAATGAATCTATGATAAAAGAGGCATGAGTGCACAATGGAGAAAAGACTGTCTCGTCAATGGATGGTGTTTTGAAAGCTGGACATCTACATGTAAAACAGTGAAATGAGAGCATTCCCTGACATCATATACTGAAATAAACTCCAAGCGTATTAAGGATCTAAATTTAAGACCTGATACTATAAAACTGCTAGAAGGGATTATAGGTGATACGCTATTGGATATATATCATAGGAATATTTTCTTATTTCAGTCTCCTAAGGCAAATGAAACAAAAGCATAAATAAGCAAATGGGACCTAAAGAAACTTGAAAATTTCTGCACAGCTAAGGACACTATAAGTGAAATTGAAAGACTGCCCGTGTAATTGGAGAACATATTTGCAAACAATGCAAGTGACCAGGGGTTAATAGATGTAGGTTAATAGATGTAACATGGATTTAGGTTACACAACGCAAGGCAAAAAACAAAAACAAGAGCAGAGTACCTGAGTTAATAATTTTCCAAAGAAAACATACATATGAGTAACAGGCAAGTGATAAAATTGCGCAACATTACTAATTATTAGATAATTGCAAATCAAAACCACAATGAGTTATGACTTAAAAGTGGTCAAATGGATATTATCAAAAAGTCTACAAATAGAAAATATTGGAGACGATGTGGAGGTAACAAATCTCTTGTATACTCTTGGTAGGGATGTAAATTGTAAGAAATTGTATTGAAAGCAGTATTCAGATTTGTTTAAAAACGAAAAAGTTTACTACCATATGATCCAGTAACCTCTCCTAGAAAAAATCTGGGGATAGTAACCTAAATTGAGAAGAACGAATATTCACACCAGCACTGTTTATAATATGCAAGACAGGGAAGCAATCCAAGGCTCCACAGTAGACTATGGACTTAAGAAATTATGATGTTTCCATAAATATACAATGGAATATTACTCAGCCATGAAAAAGTATAACACATTGCTATTTCAGCATCATGAATGGACCTAGTAATTATTGTGCTTAATGAAGTAACATAGACAAAGACAAAATTATATAATATAATTTATATGTGGAATCTAAAGAATAACAAATATCTGTGTACATCTATATATAGCTGTCTATTGATAGATGACAGATAAATAGATAGAAGGATAATACATGATAGATATATAGATAGATAGATAGATAGATAGAAAAATAGATAGATAGAGACATGATGGAAAGGTAAAGAGATTAGATAGACAAGACTTAAGCCGACTAAAAGAAATGGGAAAAAATTTATGTTTACCAAAGGGAAGGGAAAGAGAATTGAATAGTAGAACATTGATAGATACAAACTAGTATACATAAAGGAGAGAAGCAACAATGATAATCTGTATAGATCATGGACCTATACACAATAGCTTAAAATAAGTGTATGTTACAATCATTGCAATAATTCATAATGCAATATAATCTACAAAGTTGTTAGAATAACTATGCTGTACATCTGAAACTACACAATATAGTACATCTACTGTACTTCATTTAAAAAAAATCTCATCTATAAATTAGTCCTTTTTCCACTGATAGCAGCTTCCTTTAATATTGTTTTATTTTTACTCTTTACCTTTTATGATTACTGACTCAAATTATTTCTTTTACTGTAGTAAACAGGTCATCGGTTTGAAGTAGCTATATTTATTGCCCCTGATTTCCTATTTTTCACTCTTTAACTCATATAGTATAGAAGTATTTAAAAACATACCAAAGAAACAGTTGCAACTTTCTCGTGGTATCTCCTTAGCATTTTTTTCAATGTTTTGCATATATTTTCCATTTAACATTTCTAAGAAAATTTCTTTTCTACACCTCTTATTAGGTGTTTCTTTTGTTTTATCACATTGAGGATTTGTTTGTCAGGTAAATTCTTTATTTTCACTTTATAAATAAGACAGCTGAAATGTCAGAACATAAATAGATAAAATAATGATTAAAAATAGAAACATTCAATCAAAATAAATAATGGCTTTTGAAAGATAGATAAAATTGATAAACTTTAAACAGACTCATGAGAATAAAAGAGTACAGATTAATAAGCTCAGAAGTAAATGAAAAGTTACCGCTTATATCAAAGAAATCCAAAGCATCATATGAAGATACAACAAATTATATGTAAATAAAATGGAAACCCTAGAAGAAATATACAATTTCTGAGAAAGACATAATCTCTACTCTGGAATGAAAAATAGAAAATAGGAACAGATTAGCACTAATGAAATTGAATAAGTAATTAAACAAATTCTCCCTAGAAACAACATTCCAAGCCTAGACAGATTCACAGGTGAATTCTGCCAAACATTTAGAGAAGAGCTATCACCTATACTTCTCAGAGAATTCCAAAAATTTGCTGAGGATGGAAGGCTTCCTATCCCACATTTCTGTATCGCACTACTACTAAAACTGGAACAAAAACCTCAAAAAATTTCAGGTTAAATACTACTGATAATCATAGATTCAAAAATCATCACTGAAATGTTAGCAAAGCAAAAAATACATGAACAAGTTTCTATATTATGATTAAGTCCATTTTAATCCAGGGATGCAAAAGTGATTCATTACCTACAAATTATTCAGTATGATACACCACAGTAACAAATTAAAGAATAAAAAATATATAGTCACATCAAAAGAGTCATAAAATGTTTTGACAATTCATTAACAATTTAAGATTAAATTTCTCCTCAAATTGTGCATGAGGAAACATACCTCAACACAGTTAAGGTCATATAAGACAAGAACTCAGCTAACATGACACTCACTGATTAAAAGCTGAAAGCATCTCCTGTAAGAGCAGGAAGAAGACAAGAATGCTCACTCTTACCACTTTTATTCAGTATAGTATAGGAAATCCTAACCATAGCTATCCAAAATAAATGGAAATATATTATAGCTAATTAAGAATAGGAGTAAAAGTATCTGTTTGCAGATGACATACTTTAAACAGAAATTCTATAGATGGCACCTCAAAACTACTAGGGCTTATCAATGCAATTGGTAAAATTTCAGAATGTAAAATTAACATACAGAAATCTTGCATTTCTTCACAATAAAAACAAGCTAACAGAGAAAGTGAGGGAACTCTCTCATTTACAGTTGCATTACAAAAAATAAATCAAAAATTATATCAAACCAAGGAGGTAAAAGACCTGTACACAGAAAACTATAAAATATTTATAACAGAAATTGAAGATAATGCAAACAGATAAAAGGATATACTGTGTTCGTAGATGAGGAAAGTAATATTGTTTAAATGACAGTACTAGCCAAGAAAATACACAAGTTAAATTCAGTGCCTATCAAAATACCAAGTGTATTTTCAGAATTTACAGTAAATAATTGTAAAATTTATGTGTAAACACAAAAGAGTTGAAATCACTAAAAAAAAAAGCACAGAAAATAAAAGAAACATAAACACAAACAACTTTGACAAAGAACAAACAGGATTATCAATTCCCCTGATTTAAAACTATAATACAAAGCTACAGTGATAAAAAGAATATGGTATTCAGACAGAACAAAGAAAATAGTGGAACACAAAGAATGACTGAAAATGAAATCAGACAGTTATGATCATTTTGTACATTACAAATATGAACATACAGTGGGGGAAAGGTAATAAACAGGCATATGAAACCAGTCAACATCACTAACCATCAGAAAAATGCAAGTCCAAAACACAATAAGATTTTATGTCAGTACTGTCAGAATGAATATTATCAAAAACATAACAAATAAAAGTGTTGGTGAGGATGTAAGAAAAACAACCCTGATGCACTGCTGGAGTGAATGTAAATTTGTGCTGCCACTGTGGAAATCAGTATGCAGTTTTATCTAAAAATTTAAAATGAAATATAATCCAACATTTCCATATCAGTATACTTATTCCAAGAAAATTAAAAGACAAACTAGAAAAGATAAATTCAAACCTATATTCACTGCAGCATTGTTTACAATAGAGAGGATATAGAAGCAAATTAATTGTTCATCAATAGATGATGAAAAATAAAATGTGTGTTTATAGTATATATATCTACAAATCTATATTTTCTATTTTTATATTTCATTGATTTATCTGAATTTATATATTTATATATATGCACACACACAGATAAAAATACAATGGGTTATTACTCAGCTATAAGAAGAATAAGTTCTCCATTTGCAACAAAAGGGTAGATCAAGAGGGTAATATGCTAAGTGAAAAGAGTCAGAAAGAGAATGACAAATGCTGCATGATTTTACTCATATTTGGAATTTAAAAGAAATGAACATAACACAAGAGAAAAGGAGATACAGATATACAAAGAAAAAGTTGTTCCCAATAAGGAGGGAAATGGTGTGAGGAAAAAGAAATATTTGACGAAAATTAAGACAGAAAATTTTCCAGTTGCAAATTAAATGAATCAGGGGCAAGACATGTGCTCTATGGGGAATAGTAAATAACTATGAAATATCTTTAAAGAGCAACATATCATAACTAGATATATTCTGGTGATCAGTTTGAAATGTACTAAAAATAGCAAACAGTACATTGTGTAAGAGGAACTAACGCAGTTTATACATTAAAGTACAGTTCAAAAAGAAAAATAATTATAGAAAAAAATTAGATTTGTAGTTAACAGAGGCAGGGTTTGGAAAAGGAGAATTTGATTAATGCAGTCAAAAGCTACAAACCGTCAGCCTTAAAATGAATGTATCCTTGGGATGCCCCATAGTAACATGAAAATTACAGTTAATACTACTTTATGTTATATATGAATGTTGTTAAGGGAGTATACCATAAGTTTTCTCATCACAACCAAAAGGCAAATTGTATCTCTTTAATATTGTATCTAAATTAGATAATGAATTTTCCCTAAAGTTGCTATGATATTTATTTCATGATAGCTGTAAATCAAATCACTATCCTATGCACCTAAATTTACACAATATTCTACACAAATTATATCTCAATAGAAGCGGAAGGAAAAATGGAAATTCAATATTCACTTATTCCCATGTCATTTCTCATGATTGTTTCTGCAGCAAGTAAACTTGAGTCATGATATACTTATCCTAGGTAAACATACTAATAAATAAGTGATTCTAATAAATTATACATAAAGATACTAATAAAATTAGTGTTTTACCATGCCTTTAACTTTCTTCATGTTAACAGCCCACTGATTCTGTAGGCATCAAAATTTTACTCTGTGTATTCATCTGAGATTAGGGAATGGATACAAATTTAAAACTGGCTGCTCTTGCTGTGAGTGATAAAGTTCACTGTCTCTGACCGATGTTCTCATCTCCCCAACAGCATCTGTAAGAAATGAACATGCTAGGTTGCTAAAAATCTCAGCATGGTAAAATCTCATAACTCCTACAATTCTTAACTGTTTTGCAATGGGATTGCAATACTGACAAAGACTTGATTTTGGATAACAATGTGGTGTTTTCTCATGGTTGCATTAGGGGATGTGAGGATAATCACTGAGATCCACAACAAACAATCTTGCTCAAGTACTGGGCAAAGAAGTGTAAAAGTTCTGCATCATTAGGACTGAGGACTGCTTTCAAAATGATGACTGTGCTCACTGTTCTCCAGGTAGTTCAATGGAAGGAAGTTTATTGCAATTTCTAGGTGAACGGGAATAAGTCAGTGGTTCAGTCTCTATAAATTAGTCAAGGGGTGATAAAAACCAAAATAAGTTGTGTCAACAATGAGAAATAGAAGAAAAATATATTAGACATAAGCTTAAATTAAAAAGGAGACACAGTGCTGTGCTGGGCTCTGGGGACTGTAGAATATATATGCATCAGTCCAATTCAAGGGTTCAGTGGCTTGGCCTTAACATCAGCTCGGAATTGAATGAACAGGTAACAATTAGTAAACTGGGAGAAATATAATTTACCTCTCCCTGATTGGAATAAAATCTGGTTGCTCAATGAAATTCTTAATTCACAGAGATTCTGCCAGATGCAGAAAAATAATTCACTGATGACTCAACTAAAAAAATTAGTTACTGCTTAACAATCCATCTTCACACCCACACACAGAGGAAGACAAATTTGTAGTATTTAGTGGGAAGAGTTCTGTGGACAAAGTTCAGAGAATAGTTTTCAAAGCACCAGCCAACTTTTGTACTTTTTCAAATAGTCTAGGTTTTCCCAGGTAGAAAACTACAGATGGACAAACAAACAATATTCTTCTTTAGGATATCTAATTTCAAAAGTAAACTGTAGCTTTTGATTTATCAGAATAGAACCTTGTTAAGATGATCACGGTAAGACCCTTTGTCTGATAAGAGAGCTGGAAAATAGCTGCTGAGCTCAGAGAATAGTTTTCAAAGCACCAGCCCAACTGAACCCCAGAGTGCTAATGTAAGCAGCAACATAGCCACCATCAGAGTTGAGCTGACAAATTTAAAACCTTGATATTTCTGTTGTAGGAACAACCACTAATGTCCAGACACAGATCTCCGTCTGCAACTGTTCTCGATTCTTCTCTTGGTAAAGCACATATTGATGGGATGTTGCAAGAGTTTATCCTGTCCCATTTGCCCTTTCTCCAGATTATCAAATTCTTTCTTCACAACTGGTGATATATTTTCCGGACTCAATGTTGCCATTCCAGTCTTATCAGGTGACACTGGCTGCATGATTATGAGCAGAAGCCTTAAGCTTCCTGAACTTGCCTACAATTTTTCCAGCATCTCAGGGCATTTCACATTCTGTAAATTCTTTACATTTTATTTTAAATTAATGAGAAATAGTCAAAGAATTCCATGAATATTTTATATTTCCTAATATCTGCAGTAATTTGGTACTCATGCAGTTGGACAAATTTTAATTCTGCCACCCTCACCTCTTTCTAGTCCACACAAATTTGATTGCAATTTGGTAACTGAATACAACCACCCCAACCAAGGGTCTAGTACCTCTTAGATACTTCCTGTGTGAAGGTTACAAGGAGCACAAGTTATGAGGGATGCATAAACCTACATTAAATGTTTGCAATAGCACTTTCTATTCTGGACAAAGCTCTGATTCTAAGAAGTTAATTAATTAGAAGACAGTAAAATTATTATTATGGGGAAAAGAATCAGCTATTTTGGGGATTGTGGGTGATGAAGAGAAAGGAAATTATCCAGCAATTGAGTATGGAATGCTTTAGGCATCTGGAGGCATGAATTAAGAAGAAAATTATACTTTGTCTCCTGTACCTACCTCCACTGTCTTGTGTGACTAGTCCATGGGCTATTAAAAGAGCTAGTTTGTGGTGAAGAGTATAGACCATAACGAGATAGTTTGAAAGCCATGAGAGTTTTGTTGTTTCAGGAAAGTAGATTTTGCTTAAAGTCAACATGTATTTTTCATTCACTAAATAGTAAAATGCTTCCTGTGTCATGTGCTGTGCATACTATGCTGGTATCCAAGTTAGACAAGTGAAGTGGGATAGACAGAAAATATCTGGAGGAGGTGGTTTCTGTGCTGAGGTGGGGATAGCCTAAATAGGTAAAAGGAGGACAACCAAAGTCCAAGTGTGAGCTGGGGTAAAAGTGTTGAAGTTGGAGCTAACATTGTTGACAAGCATTTGCCTGGATGTATCTTCAGATACAGTGAAACATGAAGATATTCCAAGGTAGTCAAATGCCAGATTTATAAAGAAATGACTAAACTAAGTTGAGTTTGTGGGCTTAGATTTGGAAAGGCATTAAGTGCCACCCTGAGGACTTAAGCTTGTCTTTGTCTGGAACATAAAAGCAACATAAAGTATTGACTAGAAAATATAGGGTAGACTCTTAGGGCAGGAAATGAAAGTACCAATTGGAATGCTTTGACAACAGCACAAATAAGACCATAGATAAAATTACTTCTTAAATTCTACCACATGCTGATTGTGCCATCTGAGACTACACAATGTGACCTTTATGATTCCAGGGATGACATAATAGAGACCATGATCCCTCGGCCGGTTCCTGCATTTATCTTCTGTTCCAACCAATCTTAACTTAGCACTTTTAATACTTTCCAGGATGAACCAGAAACCACTTAAAACTATTCCATCTCTCCATGTTTTTGTCATTCTCCAAATTCTTCCATTTTCTCTTCTTCCTTACAAGAAATTATTTAAATTAACTCCCATATTGTTCCATCAAATGATCATATTAATCAAATATCTCCTTTTTTCTAATAATGGTAACTTTGTCTCCCATTTAACTCTTAACTCTGTTTAAAAAAAATAAGGTAAATACAGGTACAACACTATGTTTACTGTTCAAATAAGAAAATAGCAGATATTTGTCGACATTTGCCAACATCAATTGTAATCTTTGTTATCCTGCATAATCTGGTAGTCCTCTGGTAGATCAGTTGTAATTAAGATGACATTCATAAACTGAAGATGTCTGATGAGTTTGCCTTGAAAGAGAAGTAGCTGATGTATCAGCTATCACTTGCACTGGAAAATGTGGGTTGATCCCTGCTTGAAGTTTAGAAAAGTGACCTTCAATGGCAGATAGCTTGTGATATCTATTTGGAAAAATAGAAGTCTCCACCATCTGTCCAAATTAATTCCTTTTTGGGAGACAAGATGCTATACTGAGAGGTAGAAGTTCTAGTTGAAATGAAGTTCACAACACGGCCATTTGCTTCAGTGTAACTGCTTTGAGAGTGCCCGTGGGGAGTGGTCAACTGATTTAAAATACCACGTTGATCCACTGCAATTTCTCCTGGTGGTCTAAATGAAATTGATGATGGAGGAGAAAAATCACATCTAAATGTGGTATTTGTATCACCAATTATGTGGCTAGTAGAGGGCTTTCTTATTAGAGTCATGTTTAAATTTGCAGAGGTAAAAATGCACTTTCTCCATTAGTGTCAGCCACAAAACCAGAATTATGAATACCACATTACCCACTGCTTTATATTGCTTCTTGTTGAAATCTTCAGCCTATTGAGATACCAGAGGTGTATGTTTAATCCCAACCCTTCTATTTAATCTCACTTAAATCTGGGGACAGCCTCGTTTCAAATTTGGATTATGGTAGAACTGCAGTTACAACCAAAGGAGAAACATTTTAGTAATAATTTGAACCAAAATACAACACTAAAAATGCCTGAACTATATAACCTCAGATTTCACGTTTACACTGCAAAGATAATATCATCAAATATGAACAATGCTGACGATATTTGAAGTTCCTTATTTGGAAAATACACATTTAAATATTATAGTCATTAAATTTAAAAAGTTAATATTTGCAGTAACGGTGAATGCCTCTTTTCAAAAGCAGCTTTAATACCTTTATATAGATTTCTGGAAAGATTCATAGTTGCAAGCAAAGTTTCTTATAATCGGAACACTTAATGCACTGTCCTCATTCTTTAGAAAAATAAAGGATTTTAGCCTTAGTAGTTTTATACAATTTTCAAAATTAACTTTACATTTATATTACCATAGATTGATGTACAAAATAAACTTTTATATATAAGTTACCAAGTGGTAACTAAAGTTTCTGAATACCTAGCTTAAAACACAGAATTTTTTTCCTTCTGCCAGAAAGTCTGCTAGACACGCAGATCTTTGAAAATTCTGCCACACTTTACTAAACCCGTAAAGTTTAAGCTGTCTAACTGAACTTTTCATACTTCCAGTTTCAAATATTCTGAAAGGGGTCTTTCTTTCCAAAACTTCCTTCTTAAAGACATCTTCATCAATCACTATGTAAGTTCCATTATTATCCCACCAGATGGATTTAAACTGGTAACTCCCAGCCATTTTCCAGAATTTTCCTGGAAATGTCAGAGAACAAAAATAATTATCGTCATCTGGTTCAGAGAAACAATGTGTGTAACATGCCGTTTTTATCAAGGATTCTTCAGACAAATTCTGAAAAGCATTTTCTTCAATCATAGACCTCAAGTCCAAGTCCTCAGAGAATGTTTGATCACACAATAGAGATCTACCAGAATTTCCTGAACCAGTTGCTCCCAATTTATGAGACACATCTTGAATTTCTGAGGAAACATGTGCCATTTAATATAACTTTTTCCACAGCTATTTTTCTAATCTGCATGATTTTGAACGCTGCAGCTTCAAATGCTGCTTTGGCAGGCCTGCACAGATAAACTGCTAGGCCATCACTATGGTTCTCAACCTGAGTAACTGTGACATCACAAAACGACTGGTCTCTTAGCAACTCAATTTTAACTTTCAGCCAGTGTTTATTCTCATTCATCCAGTTAAAATTAAACATATAGGATGCTTATTTTTATGGTGTGATCTGCAATTATTTTCCCCACAAAATCTTTTTAAACAATTTAATTTTGGGGTCTATTAAATAAAACCAATCTCCATCATTTTGTACACAATTTTATAACAGATTGGTGAACAGAGTATAAGTAATGCACAAAATATATAAAATAATTTTAAAGTTTTGGAAATTAAAGAGAAATTTGTTTAAAGCCTGTACAGAAAAGGTATAAAACTTTCATCATCATTTGTAATTAAAGTGAAACATAATTTGATTTGGAAATGGAAGTAGGTATTTATCTGTGTATTGTACAATAAGTAGCTCTATATTCAAAACATGAGAAGAATAAACATCAGTTTATTTCTTATGTTAATATATAAATGGTTAGTATTTATGAAATAATTTTAAATAAAGATAATCAATCAAATTTAAGAAATCCCAAAGGGGGGATTTTTGCTTTAAATTGTAATTTAGTGCTATAATTGAAGCAAATATAATTTAATATTCTACATTAAAATTGCAAAAGAGACAATCTTATTGTATATTACAAATATTTATTTTTGCCATTCTTTCACTTAGAGGTTTATCAGTCCCTAGAAGTAATAAATTTTCTTGTCATCTTTATAATCCATATCCTTAGGGCTTCTGTTAAGTATTCCAAAATGATGTTGATAAATAGACTTATGCACAAGATCCTGGGTTCAATAAGCAGTGCCTCAATTAAGGGGCAAACAAACAAAAAATCAAAAAACAAAGATATAACAGTATATGTCGGTTGGGGTGGAAAATATCAGGTAATGTATTTTAGGAAGCAATATGTTTCTCAGTCCTGAAACTGTTGGCATTGTTAGTATAATACGGCATTTTAAGGCAAGTGTTTTGCACACTAATTGTAAATAATAGCTATGTTCTGTATCAGTAAACTGTAATAAATCCAGTTCTACCAAAACTTATATTATTTATTTAGAAATGAATTCCATTACACATAAGCTAAATTCAAAATGAGAGATAAAATTTTAAATAAATAAATGTACCCTCAAGCTGCAATGTAAATTTTTCCTTCACTATGTGTATATTCCATTCTAAATAAATATTAGCATTCTGAATACATGGCATATTATAAGTATTATAAACTATAGTTAAGTAGGATTTAGTCCTGATTCATAAATAATATTTAACATACACAAAATAAAATATGTGATACAATCCCTTTAAAAAACAAAGAATTCAAAAATAACAATCTCAAAATATGTAGGAAAATTATTGACAGATCTGATCTTAACTTTTTATAAAAATATTCTTAAATTCGCTCTAGATAGAATGTAACTAAGCATAATAAAAGCCATATATGAAAAACCCATGACTAACATCAAGTGCAATGTTAACATACAGGAAGGTTTTCCTCTGGTCCATTAATAAGAAAAAGTAGCTCATTTTCACAAGTCCTAAATAACACTACTAGATGTCCTAGCCAGAACAACTAGTCAAGAAAACATTTAAAATTCATCCAACTTGTAATAAAGCAGTGAAGTTTTTACAGATGACATATTTATACAAAGATGGAAAACTCCATAGACTCCTTCAGTGTGTATTACAAATAATGAACAAATTTAGTAAACTTGCAGAATACAAAATCAATGTACACATATCCACTGCATTTTTGTATAGTACCAACACATTATCAGAAAGAGAAATTAGTAAAACTATTTGGTGTAAATTTATACCAAAAAGAATAAAATAGGAATATATTTGATAAGTGAAACAAAACTTATGAACATAGATCAATAAATTATAGGTTATAAGTAAACAATATAAATCGAAAAATATTCTGTGCTCATGGATTGTATACAATGTGAGTAAATATTCTAATCTATCTTTTACATGTTAAAACTCCCCAGCAGTAATTATTGTGGAGAATGTCTTTTCTTAATTTTATACTCTTGCTTCCTTTTTCATGGGTTAATTGATAATAGGTTTGAGGGATTATATCAGGTTGCTCTATTCTCTTCTATTGATTGGTGTCTGTTTTTAAGCCAGTATCATGTTATTTTAATTATTAAAGCTTGGTAGGACTGTTTAACATCAGAGAATATTACACCATTAGATTTAATACTCTTTTTCATGATTATTTTGGCAACTCATGATTGTTGTGTTTACATATAAATTTTAAAATTATTTGTTTTATTTATTGGAAAAATCTCATGGGTATTTTCAAATAAATCACACTAAATGTAGATTCCTTTGGGTAGTATGGTTGTTTCAACCACATTTTTCACATCATTAACATAACAGATCATTTCACTTCTTTGGATCAATTTTAATTTCCTTTATCAATATTTTCTGTGTTTTAACATTTAGGTTTTCACAATATTTGTTAACTTCATTTATAGGTGTTCTTTACATATATATACAATTATATAAATAATAATTTTAAACTCGTTTTCTACACAAATACAGCAGGCAGAATCAGTGGCAAGACATATTCAAAGTCCGGAATGAAAGAAAGCTGTAATCTAAGATACTTTATCAAACAAGGCCATCTTTTAGAATAGAAGGATAGATAAATAACTTCCATACTAGCAAACACTTAAAGAATATTGCAAGAGAAAAAGAAATAAAGAAACATCTACTCTAAATAAAAAAGAAGCAGGATGATATACAAAAGAGAAAGGCATAATTAGAAAGGCAATATCTACAATGATTTACACAAAATAAATATGATGTTGTAAAAGAGGACATCAAAATTTTTAAGGGTCAGAGAGTGAAACAGGAAAATACAGAGTGTTTTCTTCTTGTTTCTGTTCTCTGAAGGATGGGTTTGAGTTTGTATTATTATCAGTTAAAATAAACAAATATAGTACAGGTGAAGATACATACAAAACAAGGTTACCCTAAGTCAAAAGCTTACAATGAAGTCACAAAGCCAAAAAGAAAACAAGATAATAAAAGAAAACTTATCAAGCCACAAAAACAAAAAGAAATGTACAAAAAGAAAATTCCAAATCCACTGGAGAATGAAGTTCAATATGGAAATAAACACCCATCTATCAATAATTATCACAAATGATAATGGACTTAGTTCTTCAATCAAAAGATATATATTGTCAAATGGGATAATATAACAAGACCCTACATTATAAAGCATAGAAGGCACCCACTTTAGTAAGAGGAATACACATCAATTGAAAGTCAGAAAGTGGAAAAATGTATTCCATGCAAATGCATATGACAAGAAAGCATGACTAGCAGTACCGACTTCACACAAAGAGACTTTACAAAAAAGGCCATAGAGAAAGATAAACAAGGACATGATATAATGATTAAAGGAGAAAATCAAAATGAGGGTATTATACACATTAAATATATGCACTCAGTATAGGAGCACATAAATACAAAAAGCAAACACTAATAGATAAAAATAGAGGAATCCCTGGGAACACAAATAATGTAGGAGACTATAACTCCCCATTACCTTCACTGGCCTGGTCTTTCACACAGAAAATTAATACGGGAACAAAGATATTAAAATACATTATAAATTAATTGGAGATGCTTGATATTTTCAAAATAGTACTTCTCCCCTAAACAGAATATACATTCATTTCCTGTGCACAAGGAACATTTTCTATGAAAGATTATGTACTCAGGCACTCAAGAAGCCTCAACAAATTGAAGAAGATAAAAATTATTTCAAGCATCTTTTCTGAGTATATTACCATGAAACTAGAAAACAATCACAGAAAAACAGGGAGAAAAAATGACAGCATCCAGATTAAAAAACATGGTACTAAAACAAGGGGGTGAGTTGATGAAATAAAAGAAGAAGTTAAAAAATATCTTGAGAAATATGACAAAACACTGCACAAAGTCTTTGGAATACTGTTAAAGCAGGCTTAAGAGGGAAGTTCATAGTGACAAAGCTCTCCTCAAAATAGAACAACAATTTCAAATATATAATGTAACATTCTATGTAAACTAATCAAGAAAAGAAGAGCAAACAAAACTAAAAGTCAACAGAAAGAGGGAAAAAATAAAGATCAAGGAAGAAATAATTGAAATAGATTTTAAAAAATAGAAAGAAATCAATCAATGCTTTTTTGAAATAGTAAATAAAAATTGACAAATCTCTGGACAGGATCACTAACAAGAAGAGAGAGAGAACACAAATAATATTAGAAATGAAAATGCAGAAACTACAAAGATATCAACAAATTTACAATATATCATAAGGGAATACCATGAGCAACTGTATGGAAACAAACTGGATAACAAGGAAGAAATGGAGAAGTTTTTGGAAACATTCAGCCCACCACTATTGCATCAAGGAGAAGTTAGCCATTTGAACATACAGATCACCAGAAATCGAACAGACTTATCAATAAAATAAAAAATCTCTGCAAAAAAATTCAAACCCAAATACCTTCACTGGGGAAATTGGCCAAACATATTATGAAAAATCCATACCAGTCCTCCTCAAACTCTTCCAAAAGATTGATATGGAGAGAGTACTCCCAAACTTACACCATAAGGCCAACGTCAACCTGATACCATAACCAGACAAAGACACTACCCCAAAAAGAAAACTATAGCCCAATATCATTGATAAACATAGAAGTAAATGTCCTTAAGAAATTATTAACAAACAGAATCCAAAAGCATGTAAAAAAAGATCATGAACCATGGACAAGTTAAGTTCACCCCAGGAACACAAGGACTGTTGAACATATGCAAATCAATCAATCAATTGTGATACACCATATCAACAAAAGAGAAGACAAAAACGATATGATCATATCAGTAGTTGGAGAAAAAACATTTGATAAAATTTAACACCTATTTGCAATAAAAGTTCTTATCACAGTGGGCATAGAGGGACCATATCTCAACATAATGAAAGCAGTTAATGACAAACATATAGCCAGCATAATACTCAGTGGTGAACATGTGGAATCCTTCCTACAAAAACCTGAGAGAAGACAAGGATGCCCATTATCACAAATTAAATCACATATAGTCTTGGAATTCCTAGCTACAACGATCAGGCAAGAAAAAGAAATAAAATTATTCAGACTGGAAAAGAAGAGGTAAAATTGTCACAATATGCAGATATGACACTATATATAGAAAACTGTAAAAGCTTCACAAAAAATACTTAGGCTAAAAAGGGAACTGGGCAAGGTAGCCAGAGTAATGTACAAAAACCAATTACATTTCTTTACATAAACATTGAATCAACAGGAAAACAAATTACAGAAACTACCACTTTTATAACTGCACCCAAAATTTTAAAATGCTTAAAAATAACTCTGACCAAGGAGGTGAATGACTTGTACATGGAGAACAAGTAAACATTGATTGAGGAAATCAAGAAAGATTTGAAGAATTGAAAGATACACAATGGTCTCGTAATGGAAGAAATAATACTGTTAAAATTGCCATACTACCCAAGGCAATCCACAGACTTAATCTGAGTTCCTATCAAATTATTCAAAATATTTTTTAGGACTGAAACAAATGATCATAAGGTTTACATAGATACAACAAAGATCCAAAATTTCCAAAACAATATTGAAGACAAAGAAAGAGGCTAGAAGAATAAACTGCCTGGTCTCCATACACTATTGCAGAGCTACAATAATCAAAACGTCATGATATTGGTACAGAAACAGGCATATGGACCAATGGAACCGAATAAAGAGCCTTGGAATAAATCTACAGGCCTATGTTCGATTAATATTTTACAGAGTAGCCAAGAATATGACAGAGAAAAGACCATCTCTTCACCAACTGGTGTTGGGAAAACTGGATAGCAGCATCAGGGCTATGGAGTTAGAACACTCCTTCACTCTATACACAAGAATAAACTCAAAGTGACTTGAAGACTTAAATGTAAGGCAATACACAGTAAATATCCTAGAAGAAAACATACACAAAGCACTCTGAGATAAATCGCAGCAATAATCTCCAAAAACAGCAAACCCAGGTAATGATGTAAGAGCAAAATTAATAAATAGGACCTAATTAAACTTATAAGCTTTTGCACAGCAGAGGGAACCATAAACAAAGCAAAATGACAACCAACAGGATTTAAGAAAATGTTTAGAATTGATAAAACTGACAAAGGCTAAATTTTCATATTTAAAGACTTCATACAACCTAATAATAATACTTAAAAAAAACAAGAAACCCAATCTGAAAATGGGCAGAAGCCCTACACAAGCAATTCTCCATTAGAGACATACAAATGCCACACAGATATATGGAAAAATAATTGCTCACTTTCATTATCAGAGAATGGCAATTCAAAACCATAATGAACTATCACCTCTGAATAGTCATAATGGCCATCATTCAAAAGTCTACAGACAATAAATGCTGGGGAAGCTGTGGAGAAATGGAACCCTCCTACACTGTTGTCAGGAATGTAGTTTGGTGCAGTCATTGTGGAAAACAGGATGGCGATTCCTGTAAAGAATAAAAATAGTCTTAACATATGATCCAGCAAACCCACTTCTGGGTATATATCAAAGAGAAACCACACACTGTAAAATGATTATGAATCATTAAATAATGTAAAAAAAAAAAGAAGAGAAACCAAATTCAAAATGTCACCTGCACCCAAATGTTCTTAGCAGTGCTATATAAAAAAGCCACGACATGGAAGCACCATAATTGTTACTGTCAGATAACAGAATACAGATTTTATGCCATATTTACACAATGGAATAATATTCTGCCATAAAAATGATAAAACAATGACATTTGCAGCAAAATGGGTGTCCCCATAATGTGTCATTCTAATTGAAGTAAGCCAGAAAGAGAAAGAAAAATAATACATGACATGATATATGTAGAACCTTAAAAAAAATTTTGGATGAGAACACTATGATTTCATCTACAAAACTGAAACAAACATGCAGATCTAATTAATAATCTTTTGGTTACTGCTGAAAGGGGTAGGAGAGGATATATATGGGAGATGTAGAGTTATAAATGTTATCTACTATATATAAAAATAGATTTTTCTAAATTGTCTTTTGTATGACACAGGGCAGTATGTTAAATATTGTGAAGTTAACTTTAACAGGCACAGAAATATATGCATTATGTGGGACACTGTGCTATACACTACAAATTAACACATTGTAAATGGCAGTATTTCAATGATAAATAAATGAATAAATAAGTAAATAAGTAGGTACATACATAAATAAATAAATAAATAATATTTAATAATAAAAGAAATACAAAAATTCACGTTACTTTAATTTGCACATCAAGAATCTTGGAGAAAACAGAAAGAAGATGAAAATTGAATGAATGAGAATAAGGGAAATAACAAGAGAAACAATTGAAAATATAAAAGTAAAACCTAAGTCTGATTGTCTTAAACATGAAGTGGACAAACATTTAGGATGGCTAAGAAAATAAAGACTCATATCAACTAAGAAATAAAACAGAAGATATTACCACTGGTGTTGTAGAGATGCATAGCATTATAAGAAATTACCACTAGCCAACAATTTGAATGGCCTTGAACAAAAGACAAATTCCCAGAAACATATGTCTTCCAATACTGATTCAAGAAGAAATTAGATAGTTAAATAGAGGAATAGTGTGTTTGAGTAAATCAGTAACACATACTTCCCAAACCAGAAAATATTTACAAGATGACTTTACTGGTGAATTCTGTGATATATTTGAAGAAAATTTCTCACCAATACTTGCCCAAACTATCCAAGAATTAGAACGGGATGTAAGTATCCAAACTTGTTTTACGATGCCAGCTTAATTTGCATAACAATGCTAGAAAGGACATTATATGCAAAATATAGAATATTATCCCTGATGTGCATATCTGCCAAAATTCTCAACAAAACACTAGCAAAATGAATTCAAAAACACATTTAACGTATCATACACATACATGAGTAAAGGGATTTATCCCTGGGTTTAAGGATACTTCAAAATATTCAAATCGATATAGGTGGCATGCCACACTAATAGAATGAGAAATAAAACACACATAATCATATCAATAGGTGCAGAAATAGCATTGTATATAATGCAACATCGTTTTAAGATACTCCCAAAAAATTAAATTAACCCTGTCAGAGGCACGATAACATATACACACAAACACTGTGTGGAGAGAAGCGAAGCAGTTCTCTGTTTATTGATTCTTAGAAAAAGGGTATATATAGGACATGCAAAATGCCTCACATATCATCTAAGTTACAACAATGTTAATAATCTTAAGCTATTTATGTCCCCATTCTCCCGCAGTAAGCACAGGATGATAAATGATCAAGGATTGTTTTAAAGTTCATCACAGAAGTTCATTAAGTAGGCCATCTCTTATCCAGCCGGCTGTGCCTGTCTTAGGTTGTCCTCCTCTCAGGATCTTACCCAACATATGCTCTTCAGCCATCCATACTGGATACATTGAGTAGGGCATTTCTTATCCAGCCTGGATATGTGACAATCCTCACAGATTTTTTATCAGTTCAGCCCATGGGCTTATTCTCTAGAGCCTTCAGACAGGGGCCTACAAACACAACATCCCTTGACAGAAGACTGGATGAAGAAAATTTGATGTTTATATGCAAAGGAATCAATAATTTGCATACCTATCAACAGTGTCCACAGTGTTCCATTCTCTCCACAATCTTACCAACATCTATTTCTTTTCCTTTTGATGACAGCCTTCTGAAAAGTGTGAGGTCTTATCTCATTTTTGGTTTATGACTTTCCTAATAATTTATAACTCTGAAAACATTTTCATGTGTCATATAGCCAACTGTATGTTTCTACAGAAAATTGATTCATATCAATGTATTCAGTTCCTATGGACTTTTTTTTTAAATTGGATTGTTTGGTCTTTTTTGTTGTTGGGGTGTATGAGTTTGCCCTATATTTTGGATATTAATACTTGATTGGAAAATATCACTTGCAAATATATTCTCCCATTGTGTTGGTAGAGTTTTCATTTTATTGATCATTTCTTCTGCAATGTAAATCTGTTTAGACTGATACAATCATCGTTTGTTAGTTTTGCTTCAACTTCCCTTGCCAGAGGAGACATATGAAGAATCAAATTAAGTTAAGTGTACTTCTTATGTTTTACCCTAGGATTCTTTTTTTTCAGGTTTTATGTTTTATATGCCCAGGGGTCGGATTGCTGGGTCATATGATAGGTCTATTTTTATTATTAAAAGGAAATCCCATACTGTTTCCAAAGTGATTTCACCAATTTTCATTCACACCAGCAGCATTGGAGTGTCCCTTTTTCTCTACAACCTACACAGTATTTATTATTTGTAGACATTTTGATGACAACCCTTCTCACTAGTGTGAGGTAAAACATTATTTTATTTTTTTCTTGCATTTGTATAATGATTAGCAATGTGAACATGTTTTTATGTTCCTGATTGTCATCTGTGTGTCTTTTTTAGAGAAATGTCTTCTGCTCATTTTATGGCTGAGTTGTTTGTAGATTTTTGTAATGGAGTTGTATGAATGATGTGTGTATTTTACAAATTAGCCTCTTGTTGATTGCATTGTTTCCTAATGTTTTCTCCCATTTGGAAGCTCATCTATTGATTCTGTTTATTTTGCTCTGTAGAAGTGTTAAGTTTAATAAGGAACTATTTGATTATTTTGCTTTTATTGTTTTCAGCTTAGAAGAGTGGCATAGGAAACTTTTACAACAATTTATCTTTTTTTTTGCCTATGTTAGTTTCCAGGAGTTTTATTGTGTCATGTATTAGTTTCAGATATTTAAAACATTCTGAGTTTATTTTTGTACAGTGTGAGGGAGTGTTCTAATTTCATTGATTTATATGTAAATGTCTAGCTTTCTCCACATAACTTGCTGAAGACTGTCTTTTAGGTACTGTATATTTTTGTTTCCTTTGTCATAGTTTAGTTGACCAAAGGTGTGATGATTTATTTCTGCCTCTGTGTTCTGTTCCAGTGATATAGATGTTTGTTTGTTTTCCAGTATTGTGCTGTTTTGATTACTGTATTTTTATAATATATTCTGAAATCTGGGTGGGATATAGGTTATGCCTCCAACTTTGTTCTTTTTCCTGCTTGTTTCTTTTGCAGCTCTGGTTCTTTTGCAGTTCCATACAAATCTTAGGACTGTTTTTATTTCTGTGGAAAATATCATGTAGTTTGGTCTGTATCACTTTATATCTGTAGACATTTTTTGTAGTATGTATATTTTAACAATATTACTTCCTCAAAACTAAGACACTGAGATTTCTTTCCATTTCTTTGCATCATCTTCAAATTTATTTATCAGTGTCATTTTGATTTTATTATCTTGGTTTTTTCATAGGTTTTTCATTTTTTGATTGATTTCATATGGATTTTTTTAGAATTATGGGATATTTCATTGTTAGTGTAAAGAAATGTGACAGTTTTTGTATATTAATCATGAATCATGCAACTTTGTTAAATGTCTTTGTTAAATTTATTTGTTTGGGTGTGGAGAATCTTTTGCATTCTCTGTATAGATTATTATGTCATCTAAAATAATAACAGTTTTACTTCATTCATTCCAACTTGAATAAATTTTTTTTCTATTCCGATTGCTTTTGCTAGGACTTCCCATACTGTGTTTAATGGAAATGGTGAGAGTGGGCATCTTTTTCGTATTCCTTAATTTGGCTTTCAGTTTTTCACTTTTCATATTATGTTGTCTGTTGTTGTGTAATAAATGACTTTAGTTATTTTGAGATATATTTCCTGAATCCTATTTTGGTAAGAGGTTTCTGTCGTTGTTGCTGTTGTTGTTGTTGTTGCTGCTGTTGTTGCTGTTCTAATGAATAAATGTTGAATTTTGTGAAATGCTTTGATGGATTTATTGGGATAACCACGTCATTTTCTCTTTTACTTTTGTTAATGTGGTGTCTCAAACTGATTGATTTGTGTATGTTGAACCTCTTGTGACACTGCAATGAATCCATGTTGATCATGGTGTATGATTCATTTTTGGTATTGATGGATTTAGTTTGCTAATAATATTCAGTAGAATATTTGCATTAAAATCAATCAAATATGTTGGCTTGAAGTTGTCTTTGCCCGTACTTTGTTTGTTGGGTTTGCTATCAGGGTGATGAAGTCTTCATAGAATTAATTTGTGAGTTTCCCACTTCTTCAATATTTTTGAATTGTTTGAAGAGTATAAGTCCTGCTTTGTATTTTTGTACAGTTCTCCACTGGAGCTGTTTAAATCTGCACTAATATTTACCGATTTTTTTAAAGTCAGATTCTATCTTTCTTCTAGTAATCAGTTTGTTCAAATTATTTGTTTCTCCTTATCTCAGTCTCTTTCTGGACATTTGTCTATTTTTTCTAATTTGTCCAGTTTATTGGCATATAAGTGTTGACAAAATGAACAATTTTTCTACATGTGACTTAACAATTGTTATTTCTCTTCTTTTATTTCTGTCTTTATTCTTTTGAACATCTCTCTTTCCTTCATGAGACACCTGGCTAGAGATTTTCTGATTTTGCTTATCTTAAAAAGAAAACATAAAACAAAATCATTGGTTTTACTACACTTTTGCATAGTATCTTTTTCCTCTATAATTTATATTTGCACCTGTAATATTTAGGAACATGTTTTTTCCTTTTTTATACATTTTTTATTGGTTTAGAGTCATTTGACAAAGTTGTCTCCAATTGCAGCATAGAGCACAATTTTTCAGTTACAATGAACATATATACATTTGTTGTCCCATTTTTTTTCTGTGACCTGTCGTAAGATCTTTTATATATTTCCCTGTCCTATAAAGTACAATCCTGTTTATCTATTCTACAATTTTGACCTCCAAGTCTATCTCTCCCCGCCCTCCACCCCCTTGGTAACCAAAACATTGTATTCTATATCTGCGAGTCTATTTCTGTTTTGAATTTGGGCTTTTTTTTTTTTAAATTCCACTGATGAGCCGTCACATATTGTATTTTTCTTTCTCTTTCTGGCTTACTTCACTTAGACTTATTTTCTACAGGAACATCCATGTTGCTGAAAATGGTGTTATGTTGTAGTTTTATATGGCTGACTAGTACTCCAATGTATAAATATACCACCTCTTTTTTTTCCAGTCAACTGTCGATGGACATTTAGGCTGTTTCCATGTCTTGGCTATTGTAAATAGTGCTGGCTCTGAACATTGGGTTTCAAGTGTCATCCTGAAATAGGGTTCCATCTTGATTTATGACCAGGAGCGGGATTCCTGGGTCATATGGTAAGTCTATTCCTAGGCTTTTGAAGTATCTCCATCCTGTTTTCCATAGTGGCTGCACCAAACTGCATTGCCACCAGCACTGAAGTACGGTTCCCTTTTCTCCACAGCCTCTTCAGCATTTGTCATTTGTAGATATTTGTATGATGGCCATTCTGACTAGTGTGAGATGATACCTCACTGTAGTTTTGATTTACATTTCTCTGATAATCAGTGATATTGAGCATTTTCTGATGTCCCTTTCGATCATTTGTATGACTTCCTTGGAGTATCAATTGTTTAGGTTTTCTGCCCATTTATGCATTGGGTTGTTTATTTTTTCTTATTCAGTTGGATGAGCTGCTTATATACTCTGAAGATCAAGCCTTTGTCGGTTTCATATGCAAATTTTTATCACATTCCGTAGGTTGTCTTTTTATTTCACTTCCAGTTTCTTTACTGTGCAGAAGCTTGTAAGTTTCATTATGTCTCATTTGTTTATTCTTGTTTTATTTCTTCTACAAGAATATTTTCGAGACATATGTCAGATAAAGTTTTACTTGTATTTTCCTCAAGGAGGTTTACTGTATCTTTTCTTATGTTTAAGTCTTTGATCCATTCTGAGTTTATTTTTGTGTATGGTGTTCTACTTTTATTTGGAGTGTTCTAGCTTCATTGATTTACATGCTGCTGTCCAGTTTTCCCAACACCAGTTGCTGAAGGGACTGTCTCAATTCCACTGTACTTTCTTGCCTCCTTTGTCGAAGATTAATTGACCAAAAGTTTGTGGGTTCATTTCTGGGCTCTCTGTCCTATTCCATTGGCCTATATGTCTGTTTTCCTACCAATACACTGCTGTCATTTTGACTGTAGCTGTATAGTATTATCTGAATCGTTAGCGTAAAGATATGCCACAGATTTTTCAATCTTAATATTGTAACCTGTTACCTTGCTGAATTCTTCGATCAGCTGTAGAAGTTTTTATCTAGATCTTGCAGGGTTTTCTATATATAGTAATATATTATCTGCATATAGTCAGACTTCTCCCTCTTCCTTTCCAAATTGCATCCCTTTTAATTGTCTCTCTTGTTTGATTGCTGTGGCTACGACTTCCATGATTATATTGAGTTGGGGTGGTGATAGTGTGCATCCTTGTCTTGTCCCAGATTTTAGTTGGAAAATTTTGAATTTCTCATTTTTGAGTACTATGTTGGCTGTAGGTTTATTTTCTATACCTTTCATGATGCTGAAATATGTTCCCTCTATGCCCACTTTCATGAGAGTTTTTATCATACGTGGGTGTTGAATTTTATCAAATGCTATTCCTGCACCTATTGAGATGATCATGTGGTTTTGGTCCTTTCTCTTGTTGATGTGCTGTGTTACATTGATAGATTTGCATATGTTGAACCACCCCTGTGTCCCTCTCATGATCCCCAATTGGTCATGATGAATAATCTTTTATCTGTGCTGTTGGATTCTATTTGCTACTATTTTGGTGAGAATTTTGGAGTCTGTGTTCATAAGTGATATTGGCCTATAATTCTCTTTTTTGGTAGTGTCTTTGCCTGGTTGTGGTGTCAGGGTAATTGTGGCTTCATAGAATGTCTTTGGGAGTATTCCTTCCTTTTCAATCTTCTGGAAGAGTTTGAGAAGGACTGGTATGAGTTCTTCTCTGTATGTTTTGTAGAATTTCTCAGTGAATCCATCCAGTCTGGCACTGCTATATTTAGGGAGGTTTTCTATTGCTATTTTTATTTCATCTCTAGTGATCTGCTTGTTCAAGTGGTCAGTTTCTTCTTGATTCATTCTTGGTGGGCAGTATGTTTCCAGAAATTTGTACATCTCCTCTAGTTATCCAGTTAATTTCCATATTCTTTTAATAATATTTTCATATGTTATTCTATATTTCTTTTTTATTTGTTGTAATTTCTCCTTTCTCCTTTTTATTTTGCTAATTTGTGTTCTCTCTCTTTTCTTTTATTTGAGTTTGGACAGTTGTTTGTTGATTTTACTTACTTTTTCGAAAAATCAGGTTTTGTATTCGTTGAATTTTTCCCTATGGTGTTATTAACCTCTATTTTATGTGTTTCCTCTGCAATATTTATGATTTTCTTCCTTCTGCTTTCTTTTGGGGTTTTTTGTTCTTCTTTTTCTAGTGCTTTCTGCTGGTGGGTTACATTGTTTATTTGTGATTTTTCTTCTCTTTTGATGAAGGCCTGTATCGCTATAAACTCCCCTCTCAGCACTGCTTTTGATGTGTTCCATAAATTTTGTGTGGTTTTGCTTTCATTTTCTTTTGCCTCAAGGTACTTTTTTATTTCAGCTTTGATTTCTTAATTGAATCATTGTTTTTTTAATAAAATATTGTTTCATCTCCATGTTTTCCTTGTGTTTTCCTTTCTTTCTCTGTTGTTGATTTCCAGTTTCATGGCATTGTGTTCAATAAAGATGCTTGTGGTAATTTCTATCTTCTTAAAATTGCTGAGGATTCTTTTGTGCCCAAGTACATCATTAATCCTGGAAAATATTCCACTTCACTTCAAAATTATGTATATCCTATTTTGGGTGTTGCAATGCTCTGAAATTATCCATCAAGTGTAATATTTCTATTGTATTATTTAACTTCTCTGTTGCCTAGTTTATTTTCTGTCTCGATGATCTGTCCAGCGATGCTAATGCAGTGTTGAAATCTCCAAATATAAATCCCCCTTTATATCTGTAAGTAATTACTTTATGTACTGATGTGCTCCTGTATTTGGTGCATAAGTATTAACGAGGGTGCTATCCTCATATTGTATCACTCCTTCATCAAAATGTCCTTCTTTATCTTACTTTATGGCCTTTGTTTAAAGACTATTTTGTCTGCAATCAGTACAACACCTCCTTTTTTGCCTTTTCCAATTGTATGGAATACCCTTTTCCATCATTTCACTCTTAATCTATATGTGTCCTTCTCTCTGAAGTGGGTCTCTTGTATGCAACATATTGAAGGTTTTTGCTTTATTATCCAGCCTGCCACTCTATGACTTTCGACTGGAGCATTTAGTCCATTAACATTTACATTAATTGATAATATTTTTGAGTTTATTGCCATTTTCACCAGTTGCTTTAGTATTTCCTCTTTGTTCATTTCATCTTCCTTTTATTGTTTGGTAATTTTCCTTTGTATTATCATAAATTTTATTTAGTTTTAGTGACCCCTGATAAGATTTGTCTTCTTATTACCCTTTTTATAAGTCTTTTAGAACATTATTATAACAACTTTTATTAAACTGATAGTAACATGATCTCAAACCCATCCTACCAAGAACAAAAAACTTTAAATGAAAGACCAAAAAAAAATTCTCTATTTTCCTGCCTCCCTCTCCCACTCTCAATGATTTGTATGTCTTGTTTTAAAATGTGGTGTTTATTTTATTTGTAATTCATGAGTTATCATATTTCCAGCTGTGAGTTTCACATTTCTGTTGCACCCTGCTTCTTTTTTTTTGAGAAGTCCTTTCAATATTTCTTTTAGCATGGGTCTAGTGTTGCTAAATTCTTGAAGCTTTTTTTTTTCTGTGAAATTCTTTATGTCTCCTTCTACCATAAAGGATAGGCTTGCTGGTCAAAGTATCCTTCTGTATATCACTTTTTTATTCCAGACTTTCAATATACCTTGCCACTCCATTCTGCCCTGTAGTATTTGTGTAGTGAAATCAGCTGGGAGCCTTCTGGGGATTCCCTTGTAACTCACTCATTGCTATGTTCTTGTTGCCTTTAGGATCATTTCTTTTTCCTTGATTCTGGCCATCTTAATTATATGTCTTTGTGTGAGTGTATTTGGGTTTTTCTGTTTGGGACACTCTGAGCTTCCTGTACTTGTATATCTGATTCCTTCTTTAAGTTTGGGAAGTTCTCAGTCATGAATTCTTCAAACACCTTTGCAATCCTCTTTGATCTTTCCTCCACTTCTGGGACTTCTACCACGCCAAGATTGGCATTCATTCTATTATCCCATAAGTCCCTTATTCTTTTTTTATTTGTTTCTCATTGTTTCTCTTGTAGATATTCTAATTGGGTGCTTTCTATTGTCCTGTCATCTAAGTCACTAATTCGTTCCTCTGTGTTATCTAGTCAGCTTTGTGACACCTTTAGATCATTCCTCATCTCAGTGAATGAGTTTACCTATTCTACTTGGCTCTTCCTTACAGCTAACATTTCATTTTTAACATATTTTATATTTCTAAACATTATCTCTCTTATTTCCTTCAGTAATTTTATCACACCATTTTTGAATTCTTGATCTATTAGGCCCTCAAGGTCTATCTCATTGATCATTCTTTCAGGGGATTTTTCTTGTGCTGTTGATTGGGAATGGTTTCTCTGTTCCTTCATCTTGCTCCTACCTCTCTGGCACTGTGTTTTTTGGAGTATCAGTTATCTATTGTGGTCCTAAAATAGTTTATCAAACTATTGCCTGTGTAGTATTACAACTTATAAAAGAGAAAAAGAGAGATATAAAGAATTTTTAAGAAGGGAGAAAAAAGGTTTGAAGACATTATATAGTGAATAATAGAAAAGCAAGTTGATGCAGAGTTATGAAAAATTATAATAAAAATATTTTTATAAATTTCAAAGTGATTAAAATGGGGGTATATATAATTGCAGAAGAAGTAGAAATTAGGAGGGTAATAGAAAATGGAACAGGTAAAAACAGATTATAACAAGGTGGTGGTCATTGTCCTCCTGGTGACTGTGTACTTTAAATGCGAAATCTTTCTGTATTCATTCTGTTTTGGAAGCTCAGCTTGCTGTTTTCAGCAGCCCTCCATTTTCACCCACATCTGTGCTGCTTCCAGGGCATGTTGGTAAGCAGATGGCTGCTACAACCAACACTGGGTCAGGTGCAGCTCTCATTAGTCAGGGCTGGCTTGTCACTGCCCTGCCAGATGCTGCAGTCAGATGTTGCAGACTGACAAGGCAGGATTGCACATCACGCCCTCTCCCATCCCCATGGTCGGGGCTACATTTCAGCCCAAAATGTGGGGGGCAACCCGCTTCCTCAGTGTGCCAATCACTCTGCTGCTCTGTGCCACTGTACACTCTGCCTCGGGTATGCACACCTTAATTGGGCTCAGGGAAGACTGAGGAACTGCCCTGTCCCTGGTCTGGGCCAAAATCCAGCTCCTTGTTTGAATTGGCATACAAGTTTCCTGAGGAATCATTACATTAGGACCCTATCTGCCTCAGGCTGTAGAGAAGTCTCAGTCTGGCCCTTGATGTTGCTAAGTCCTTAGGTGTAGATGCAGTTTTTGCCCCCACTGCCACCTGGGTGCAAAGCACCAGAGTGTTTGGTGGCTGTGTCTGAGCCCCAGCTCTCTTCATCTAGAAACTTTTGTGGATTTTCAGAGATGGGGATGCACCCTTCACCCCACAGGGCACATCTGTTGCTTTATGGAGGGCCCAGGTTTTTCTGCCCTGCGCACCCACAGCCATGACACAAAGCCCACTCCATTCCCCTGGGCTGCCACTATGCAGCCATCCCCATCTAACACCCAGTTCGGGCAGCATGGCCCTGCCCCCAGCTTCCAGGCTGCATCATTTGCTGGGTCTCACAGGGATCCTCTATGCCTGTTTAACTTAGTTTTGTCAGTCAACTGATACTTTGTACAGGTACAAGCCTTGGAGGCTCCCCCTCTGTCCTGCTGAACTCTCAGTTGGAGAGGGGAGACACAGTGAATGAGCACCAGTCCTTATTTGCTGCTCCCTCCCAGTGGTACCTGTCCCACTCTGTTTTGCCTTTTCTTCTTTCTTTCTTCCTTTTCTACTACCAGATTTTTCACATCTTTATAGATTGAAGAAGACAATGATCTGTCACAGTTCTGCAGGTTCTCTGGTTAGCTGAGTGGGTCTCTGAATGTGAGTGTTGGTGCATTTGTGGGAAAGGGTGAGCTACGAGCATCATTCTGCTCCACCATCTTTGTCTCCCCCCAAAAATGTCTCACTTTATGGTGGAAGATAATCATAGTCTTGAAATAAATGGAAATGTTACTCCATGGAAATGACAAGAAAGTGCAGTTTGCAATGCTCAACTCATTCAAAATAGGTTTTAAAATAAGGGCCAAAATAAAAGAGAGATGAGATTATATAGAAAATGACATCAATATAAAAATTGAGGATTGCACTCATTAAATTATATATGTCCCAACACCGTAGATCCTAATTATAAAATGAAATTTTAGTAGACATGAAATAATTAATTCATTTTAAAACAATAAGAGTAGATGAGTTTAACATCTCACCATTGTGATGATCAGATCATCCAGCAAGAAAATCTGTAAGGAAACAGAGGTCTTGATAACAAATTAGATCATTTGAAACTAACTGAGCTATTGGACACTGCATCAGAAAAGCAGAACACATAAACTTTTCAAGTGTGCACAGGATGTTATGTAAGGTAAAAACCACATATTATGTCATGAAATAAGCCTCAGGAACTTTAAGCAAATATAGATAAGAGCAATTATCTTTCCATACACAAAATTATGAAACTATGCATCAACTCTAGAAAGAAGTATAGGAAAATCACAAACATGAGATCAAACAACTTCTTTTAAAAAAATACAGTAAAACAAGGCCTATGATGAAATCAAAGAGGTAATAAAATCATACCTGGGGACAAATTACAGTGAAAACACAGCTTCATAAATGTATGGCATGCATCAAAGACAAATCTATGAAGTAATTTGGGAACAAATTTGGCGTTCTACAAGGAACAAGAAAAAAATCATACAAAGGACCAAACATAACACCCAAAATAACAACAAATAAGATCAAACAAAACCCAAAGGCAGTAGAATGAGAAATCTTTAATAATTATGTTGAAAATAAATTAAATAAAATTTGAAAAATTAATCATACATTTTACAAATCATAAAATCAACAGCTTAAATATTTCTTAAAATATTAACAATCAGAAAAGCATTTAGCTAGGCTTATCAAGAAATACTGAGACTGGACCCAAACAAAATAAGAAATGAAATACTAGTAATAATATCTGATATTACAGAAATACAAAACAAAAGTTTATGAAAGCACTGTGAGATGTTATGTGACAAACAAACTGGACGACCTAAATGAAATGGAGAAATTTATAAAAATGTACAGCCTGCCAAGACTGAAAAAGAGAAAACTGAGGACTTGAATGGAGCAATCAGTATAAGTTAAATGAAATGTATAATTTTAAATACACCCCTTGAACAAAATGTCTGGATTCCATGAATAAAACCCCTTTCCCCCCAACTATTTTAAAAAATGAAGGAGGGAGTACAATTCCCAAATTTATTCCATGAGGCCACAATTACCCTTATAACAAAATCAGTCAAAGACACTACCAAAAAAAATTGGAAATGAAAACCCAATATCCTTGATGAATATAGATTCAAAAATCCACGAAAAACTTCAACAATTAATCCAGCAATACATAGAAATTATTATAAATGATGATCAGTTGGAATCTTTCCAGGGTCATAAGAATGGTTCAACATACACAAGTCAAGCAGCATGACACATATCTAATAAACTAAGGACAAATTTCGAGAGACCATGTCAATACACAAAGAAACAGCATTTGCCAACATTCAACATACATTCATCATCAGAACTCTCATGAAAGTGAGTACAATTTGAACATTTCTCAACATACTAAAGGCTATTTATAACAATTTATAATACTCAGGGGAAAGGCTGAAAGCCTTCTGGGGAAATTCGGGAACAAGACAAAGATTGCTACTCTCACCACTTCTGTTCAATCGTAATAGAAGAAAGGAAAAGGAAAAGAAAAAGAAGTAAAAGAACCACAAAATGGAAAGAAAGAGGCAAAATTGTCACCAGTAGTGAAGGCATAAAAATCTACACAGAGTGTCCTAAGGGCTCCACACTGACTATTATGAACAATAAATAATTTCATCAAGGGAGCAGGGTACAAGATTAATGTAAAGACGTCTCTTGCATTTGCCCAGATTAATCATGATATACCATAAAATGGACGTTGAAAGCAATAATATTTAAAACCCCATACCCCCGAATATCTTGGAAAATGTAACCATATATTTGAAAGAACTACACACTGAAAATTATAAAACATTGACAAAGAAATTAAAATTGGTTCCAAGAAATGGAAAGATGTCTTGTGGTCTTAGGTTGAAAGAGTTCATATTGTTAACATGGCTGTACTACACAAAGCTACCTAAGGATTTAGTGCAATTCCTCTTATGAAGCTGTAGTATTTTCCACAGAACCAGAAAATAAATAACTCTAAGTTTTACATGAAACCATTAAAAATTGCCAAAATGATCTTGAGAAAAAACAACAAATCTGGAGGTAGAACCCTCCCGGATACCTTACTCTACTACAAACCTACAGTAATAAAAACACCATGGCATTGGCACAGAGATATAATCAATAAAAACAGATAGAGAGCCTAGAAATAATTCCACACACTTATGAGCAATGAAACTATGATAAAAGAGGCAAGAGTTCACAATGGAGAAAAACAGTCTCATCAATGGATGGTGTTGGGAAATCTATACATCTATTTGTAAAACAGTGAAACAAGAGCATTCCCTGACATCATATACAAAAATAAACTCCAAGTGTATTAAGGACCTAAATGTAAGACCTGATACTATTAAACTGCTAGAAGGGAATATAGGTGATACACTATTGGATATACATCATAGGAATATTTTATTATTTCAGTCTCCTTAGGCAAAATAAATAAAAGGAAAAATAAACAAGTGGGACCTAAACAAAATTGAAAATTTCTGCACAGCTAAGGACACAATCAATGAAATGAAAATACTGCCTGTGTAATTGGAGGACATATTTGCAAGCAATGCAAGTGACCAGGGGTTAATAGATGTAGGTTAATATATATAACATGGATTTAGGTTACACAACTCAATGTGAAAAACAAAAACCCAATCAAAAACAAAAGCAGAGTACCTGAGTAAATATTTTTCCAAAGAAAACATTCAGATGAGTAACAGGCAAATGATAAAATTTCACAACATTATTAACTATTAGGTAATTGCAAATTAAAACCACAATGAGGTATCACTTCACACTGGTCAATTGACTATTATCAAAAAGTCTACAAATAGTAAGAGTGGAGACAATGTGGAGGTAAGAAATCTCTTGTATACTCTCGGTAATAATGGAAATTGGTAGACCTTCTAAGGAAAACAGTATTCAGATTTGTTTAACAACTTAAAAGTTAACTACCATATGAACCAGTAATAACTCTCCTTGGAAAAATCTGGGGAAAACACCCTATAGTGAGAAGAACCAATGTTCAAAACAGCACTGTTAATAATATGCAAGACAGGGAAGCAATCCAAGAGTCCACAGAAGACTATGGACCTAAGAAGAAATGATGTTTCTATTAATATGCAATGGAATATTACTCAGCCATGAAAAAGTATAACACATTGCTATTTCAGCATCACGAAAGGACCTAGTAAATATTGTGCTTAGTGAAGTAACTTAGACAAAGACAAAAGTATATAATATAATTTATATGTGGAATCTAAAGAATAACATATCTGTGTACATCTATGTATAGCTATCTATTGATAGATGACAGATAAATAGATAGAAGGATAGATACATACATACATGATAGATAGATAGATAGATAGATGGGAAGACTTAAGCAGACACAAAGATATGGGAAAAAATTTATGTTTACCAAAGTGGAAGGGAAAGAGAATTTAAAGGTAGAATATTGACAGATAGAAAGTAGTATATATTAAGTAGTGAAGCAACAAGGATAATCTGTATAGATTAGGGAACTGTACACAATAACTTAAAATAATTGTATGTTACAATTATTGAAATATTTCATAATGCAATATAATTTACAAAGTGGTTAGAATATCTAAGTTGTACATCTGAAACTGCACAATATTATACATCTACTGTACTTCAATTAAAAATAAAACATATCATGTATAATTTAGTCGTTTTTACACTGATAGCATATTTCTTTAATATTGTTTTACTTTACTCTTTACTTTTTAGGATTACTCTTTCAAATTATTTCTTTTACTCTTGTGAACATACCAGATTGAAGTATCTATATTTATTGCCCCTGATTTCCTATTTTTCTCTCTTTTATCCATATAGTATAGTAGCATTTAAGAACATACCCAAAGAAACAGTTGCAACTTTCTCGTGGTCTCTCCTTAGCATTTTGGTCAATGTTTTGCATATTATTGCCACTTTATATTTCTTAGAATACTTCTTTTCTACACCTCTTATAAGGTGTCTCGGTTTTGTTTTTTCACCTCATTCAGCGTTTGTTTGTCTGTTAAAGTCTTTACTTCCACTTTATATCTAAGTGATAACTGTGTAAGTATCATTGGGTGAGTGATTTCTTATTTCAGTAGTTTGAAAATACAATTTTATTTACCCTAGGCGTATGTTTTCTGCTCAGAAATCTGCTGATAGCCTAATGGGGTTTCCTTTGCAGATTATCATAAATTTTTTTTGGCTGCCTTTAAAATTTTACTCTGTCATTGTCCTGTCAATTTGCACATGACTTATCTTGAAGGAGGTCCCTTTGTCTTAAATTTATTGGTGTTTTGTTGGGTCACGGACTTGTATATCACTTCCTTACACAGGATCGGGAAGTTATTAACTATTACTTCTTTAAATAAACCAACAGCTGCCTTCTAACTGTCTTCTCCCTCCAGGATTCCACTGTAAAGTGCAGTTCCTGAGGAAGTCTGATGGCTACTGTAGAATTTCCCCACTTTTTAATATCTTGAATCTCTGCCCTCTCCTATCATTTCTAGTTTTGTATTGCTGAGTTTGCTAATCTCTCTTCCACAAAGACACTCTAGTTCCAATGCATTCTGTTGCATTATTCATCTCATTTATTAAATTCTCCTGGTCCTCCAATAATGTTTGGTTATTTTATAGTTTCAGTCTCTTTGGTAATGTATCCCTTCTCATCATTTCATTTATTCCTCAGCTCTCTAATCTGCTTTCTTTGTTTTGTTTCTTGTATTGAGTTTCTGTATGACACCTATTTGGATTCTCTATTAGTTATCTGGCAATACACCATGACTTTAAGTTTGTCTGCTGCAGGGTTGACATTGTGTGTTTGTGTGTGTGCAGGTGCGTGTGTGTGTGCGTGTGTGTCTGTATCAGTGTCGGTGTCTGTGTGTGTGCATGCCCTATAATGTTACTGTGATTGATCATGATCTTGATAAATTATTGCTCTGATGACACTAAATAACAGATTTGAAGTTGGAGTCCTTGTTTTTGTTTTCTGGTAGCTTGCAATATTACACAATTTTTGGTTTTACTTACCTGAGCTACCTCTGATAATATTTCAAAGTGGCACTTTCCAGTCGCTACTGTCTGGATAAAAGATGTGATTTCATTGTCACTTCTTAGACTTCTCTGGTAATTAATGCCACTGTTGTCACTGGGACTTAGAACCCTTCTTTTATCTGATATCCCATGAGAATCAGTGTACACATTGAGAAAAAATGTAAAGACAGGTGGGTATTTGGAATCAGGCAAGTGCCTTTGCCATGTCCAGTGTTGCAAGGTATCTTGTCTCCACCACTGTTAATGGGGAATAGGGGCATTTTCATGAATGTCTGAGTGTCTGAAGGGTGGAATTTCTGTCTCCATTTTGGCTCCCTCCTAGTTACGTGTGATCATGGGTACTGGTGCAGTTGGAGGCCGAAGTTGTGTGAACCACTGATACCCTGTTTCTACTGCGTTCTCTGAACTTGTGGACTCAGATCTCCTATTCAGGGGGCCTTGATTGCAGACACCAACTCTGCTCTTTCCTCATTTCAGCCTCCTTTGTGTGTTTAATCCACCGGACTTTACCTGTTCACATGCGTCCTGCAGTATTGTTTTGTGTTGTAGTTATTTTTGTTCAGATGTGAAAGTTTCACTGACTGTAGATGTATGGGGAGAGACAAAAAGATTTTAAACTTATATCACTTTTAAAATATATACTTTTTCAATTAAAAGCTTAAATTCAACTAAGGACCTTATAAGAACACTAAAGAAAGTGAAAAAATCACCTCCCTTAATATCATGGTACTACAAAATATTTTGATTTTCCTGGGTTCTTTTCTTCAATGTTTTTCCCACATACATGCACATTTTACTAAAATATATCCCTATAATCTCTTTAAAATCAATTAAATTATTAAAATATTTCCCTATGCTGTAAATATAGCACTGTTGGTTCTCTAATTTATTACAAGTAGCTTGCACATTTCTGTCTTCTCCATCCTTCTTCCCTTCCCCCACTGGAAACCACTTCTTGGTACAGTACACATATACATGTGATTCTTTTTCTGTTTGTTTTATGATTATTTCTCTTATATCTTTATTTCCCTCATTTAAGTGATAACATAGAGTGTTTTTCTCTGTATGACTTATTTTCCTATGTGCAACACTCTCTGGGTCCAGTCACATTGTTCCAAATGGCAGAATTTTATTTTTTAATATACAATGACTAAGTATTTATTATGTTATCTATATCTCACATCTATTTCAGCCAATCATCTGTTGATGGGCAGTTGATTTGTGCTTCTATCCTTGGCTACCATAAATGATGATGTTAAGAACATTGGGGTAATATATTTTTAAGTTAATCTTTACTTTTTTTTCAGATTTATACCAAAAACTGGAATTGCTGCAACATATAGTGCTTCTATTTCTAGTTTTCTGGGCACTGTCCACACTTTTATAATAGTGGATACATCAATCTATGCTTCCACCAATAGTGTACGTGGGATCCCACTTATTGACATTTTTATTAATGTTTGTCATTTGTAGACTTTTTGTTAATAGCCATTTTGGTTGCTGTAAGATTATATTTCATTGTTATATGTTTTCCTAATGAATAGCAAAGTTATGTTTCTATCTATGTGCATGAAAACCACACACATGTCATTTTTCAAAACTTTCCATGAAGATTCTTCAACTGTTTTTAATTTGGGGTCTTTAATTGTTAAATATTGAGTCTAATATGCTGTATATATATTATGCATATTAACATCTTGTTGGTCTCATTGTCTGAAATTTTTCCTTCTATTCTGTCTGTTATCATACGTCTTGTTGAATGTTTCCTTTGCTCTGCAAAAGGTTTTGCATTTCACACTTATACAAGAAATAGAATCCCTGAATGGCATAGTACATCTATTTTTTCCTCAGTAAACTAAAAACTGTAATTGTTAGTTTTCCTTTTTTTTAATTTGGAGATAGATCAAAAATAATAATTGCTATGATTTATCTCAAAGTCAGTTCTGCTCCTGTTCTTGTTCAGAAATTGTATAGTTACAGGCTTTACATTTAGGAAATTAATCCATTTTTATCTCATTTTTATACTATGGAAGGAAGTGCTTTTACAACTTCCTTTTATATGTACTGTCTTGTTTTGTCAGAACTAGTTGCTGAAGAGACTGTCTGTTTTCATTGTACACTCTTGCCTCCTTCTTTGTTGACTAATTGACCACATGTGTGTGGGTTTATTTTTGGACTCTTCATTTTGTTCTATTGATCTATGTGTGTCTATAAGTGCCATATTTTTATGTATTGATTACTGTAGCTTTGTAGTATGTTCTAAACTCAGGGATGGTAATACCCACAGCTTTTTACATTTTTCAACATAATTTTAGAAAATTTGGGTCTTTCAGATATATGTATAAATTTTATAATTTTTCTCCTTGTTTTGTGAAGAAACTTATGGATTTTGTGAAAATAGAAATTTACTGAAAGAAAAAACCTGAGAAAAATAATAAAGTTTGGAGGATAAATCGTACAATATTAACAACAAATGGATTACTGTATAAAGCATAGAAAAAATATATAAAGAGAAATGACAACAAAAACCAAATCCATGGGGTATAACAAAAGAAATATTAATAGGGGTGCTTATAGCAAAATAATCCCAGTTATACAAATAGGAAACATCTCTCTCTTATAATATATCCTTACCGCCCAAAGACATAGCAAAATAATTAAAAAAACTTGATAGTAGAAGGAAAGACATCTGAAAGGACAGAACATAAATAAAATAAGTATTAAAAATATAAACATTTAATCAAAATAATAATGGCTTTTGAAAGATAAGTAAAGTTGATAAACTTTAACCAGACTCATGAACAAAATAGAGAGTTACAGATTAATAAGCTCAGAAATAAATGAGAAATTAAAGCTTATATCAGAGAAATACAAAGCATCATAAGATGATACAACAAATTATATGCCAATCAAATGGTATCCCTAGAATAAAAGGACCAATTTTTAGAAAGACTTAATCCCCATAATGGAATGAGAAAGAAAATATGAACAGATTATCACTAATAATATTGAATAAGTATTTAAAAAAAAACTCCCAAGAAACAAAATTCCAGGACTATATAGCTTCACAGGTGATTTCTGCAAAACATTTAGAGAAGAGCTATCACCTCTACTTCTCAGAGAATACCAAAAATTTCTAGAGAAAGGGAGACTTTCTACCACACATTTCTGTATCACATTACTACTAGAACTGGAAAAAATACCTCAAAAATTACAGGTTAAATACTACTGATAAGCATAGATGCAGAACTAACCACTAAATTGTTAGCAAATCCAACAATACATTAAGAGGATTTTACATTATGATTAAGTATATTTCATTCCATGGATGCAAAAGTGATTCAATACCCACAAATTAATCAGTATGATACACCACACAAACAACCTGAAGAATAAAAATTATATGGCCACTTCAATAGAGTCATAAAATATTTTGACATATTCAGGATCTATTTATGAATGTACTGCTCCTCAAAGTGGGCATGAGGAAACATACCTCAACACAGTTAAGGTCATATATGACAAGAACTCAGCTAACATGGCACTCACTGATTAAAAGCTGAAATCATCTGCTGTAAGAGCAGGGAGAAGGCAAGAATGCTCACTCTTACCACTGTTATTCAGTATAGTATGGAAATTCTAGCCATAGCTATCCAAAACAGAATTAAATAAAATATAGCTAATTAAGAAAAGGAGTAAAATTATCTGTTTGCAGATGACATACTTTAAACAGAAATCCTGAAAATGGTGCCACAAAACTACTAGGGCTTATCAATGCATTTGGTAAAATTTTTGAATGTAAAATTAACATACAGAAATCTTGCATTTCTACACACTAACAACAAGCTAACAGATCGAGAAAGTGAGGGAACTGTCACATTTACAGTTCTCTTACAAAAAATAAATCAATAAATGTATCCAGCCAAGGAGGTAAAAGACCTGTACTCAGAAAACTATGAAATATTTATAAGAGAAATTGAAGATAAAGCAAATATATGAAAGTGTATACTGTGTTCGTAGATGAGAAAAAAATATTGTTTAAATGACAGTATTAGCCAACAAAATACACAAAATAAATACAGTGCCTATCAAAATACCAAGGGCATTTTCAGACACTTACAATAAATAATACTAAAATTTACATGTAAACAAAAAAAAGATGAAATCACTAAAAAAAAAAAGGAAAGAAAACAGACTAAAAACACAAAAAACTAACAAAGAACAAAGAGGATGTATCACTGTCCCTGATTTTAAACTATAATACAAAGCTACTGTATTAAAAAGAATATGGTAGTGGCTCAGAAGGTACAGAATAATGGAACACATCAGAATGCCTAAATATGAAATCAGACAGTTATGGTCATTTAGCCCAGTACAAAAAATGAATATACAGTGGGGGAAAGGTAAACACAAGGCACATGAAACCGATCAACATCACGAACCATCAGAACAATGCAAGTCCAAAACACAATGAGACTTTATGTCACTCCTGTCAGAATGACTATTATCAAAAAGATAACAAACATAACTGTTGGTTAGGATGTAAGGAAAACCACCCTGATGCACTGCTGGAGTGAATGTAAATATGTGATGGCACTGTGGAAATCAACATGGAACTTTATATAAAAATTAAACATGAAATATAATCCAAAATATACATTTTGGGATACTTATTACAAGAAAATAAAAACACTAATTAGAAAATATAAATTCAACCCTATATTCACTGCAGCATTATCCACAATAGACAGGATATAGAAGCAAATTAATTGCTCATCAATAGATGATGGATAAAGGAGATGTGTCTTTATAGAATATATATCTACCCATCTTAAGTACAGAGTAATATATATATATATATACACACACACACTTTATGTATATATATATGCACTATATATATATATATATATATATGCACAATCACACATAAAAATTCAATGGGTTATTACTCAGCTCGAAATAGAATAAGTTCTTGCCATTTGCAACAAAGGGAAGACCGAGAGGGAAATATGCTAAGTGAAATATGTCTAAAATTGAATGAGAAATGCCGAATGATTTACTCATGTTTGGAATTTAAAACAAATGAACATAACCACACAGAAAATGAATTGTTGATATAGAAAGAAACAGGTTGTTCACAAGAAGGAGGGAAATGGTGTGAGGAAAAGAAAATGTTGAGGAAATTAAGAGGAAATTACATGATACTTGTAAATAATATCACTATTTCTTGTCTTCAGGGACAAGAAATGTACTGAATGGGGAATAGCCAATAAGTATTAAATATCTTTAAATAGCAACATATCATAACCAGAAATAAACTGGTGAACAGTTTGAAATATATTAAAAACGGCAAACAGTATGTTGTGTAAGAGAAACAAACACAGTGTTATAGATAAATCTACACTTCAAAAACAAAAAAACATACATATAGAAAAAAATTAGATTCGTAGTTAACAGAGGCAGGGGTTGGTAAAGGAGAATTTGATTAATGCACTCAAAAGGTACAAACATCCAGCCGTAAAATAATCGTGTTCTAGAGATGCCCCATAGTAACATGAAAATTAAAATTAATACTGTTTTATGTTCTATATCAATGTTGTTAAGAGAGTACACCATAATGTTTCTCATCACAACCAAAAGACAAATTGAATTTCTTTGCAATTTTATCTAAATGAGATAATGAATTCTCCCGAAAGTTGCTATGATATTTATTTCATGATACTTGTAAATAATATCACTATCCTGTGCACCTAAAATTACACAATGTTTTATGCCAATTATATTTAAATAAAATCAGAAGAAAAAATGGAAATCAATTGTTGCTTTTTCCCATGTCATTTCTAATGATTTATTTGCAGCAAGAAACTTTATTCATGATATACTTATCCTGGGAAAAGATACTAATCAGTAAGTGATTCTAATAAATTTTACGTAAAGATGCTAATAAAATTAGTGTTTTACCATGCCTTAAACTTTCTTCAAGTTAACAGCCCACTGGTTCTGTAGGCAACAAAATTTCACTTTGGGTATTCATCTGAGATTAGGGAATGGATACAAATTTAAAACTGGCTGCTCTTACTGTGAGTGATAAATTTCACTGTCTCAGACAGAAAGTCTCATTTCCACGAGAGCATCTCTAAGAAATGAAAATGCTAGGTTGCTAAAAATCTCAGAATGTTAAAATATCAGAACTCCTACAATTCTTAACTGTTTTGCAATGGGAATGCAATACTGACAAAAACTTGATTTTTGGATAAAAATGTGCTGTTTTCTCATGTTTGCATTATGGGATGTGAAGATAATCCCTCAGATCCACAACAAATTTTATCGCTCAATTGCTGGGCATAGAACTGTAAAGGTTCTGCATTTTTAGGACTGAGGACTGCTTTCAAAATGATGACTAAGCTCACTCTAATCCAGGTAGTCCAAAGAAAGAAATGTTATTTCAATTTGTAGCTTAAAGGGAATAAATCAGCGGTTCAGTCTCTATATATTAGTCAAGGTGTGTTCAAAGACAAATTAAGTTGTGTCATCAATGATAATTAAAAGAAAAAAATTAGACATAAGCTTAAATTATAAAGGAGACACAGACCTGTGCTGGGCTCTGGGGACTGGAGAATGTATATGCCTCTGTCCAATACAAGAGTTCAGTGGCTTGGCCCTAGCATTAGCTTGTGATTCAATGAACAGGTAACAATTAGTATACTGGGAGAAATATAATCTACCTCTCCCTGATCGGAAGAAAATCTGGTGGATCAATGAACCTCTTAATTCACAGAGGTTCTGCCAGATGCGGAGGAATATTTCACTGATGACTCAACTAAGACAAATTTAGTTACAGCTTAACAATACATCTTCACATACACACACAGTGGAAGACAGATTTATAGTATTTAGTGGTAAGAAATCATTGGGCTGTGCTCAGAGAATAGGTTTCAAACACCAGCCAACTTTTGTACTTTTGCCAGTAGTCTAGGTTTTCCCAGGTAGAAAATTAGAGATGGACAAACAAACAATATTCTTCTTTAGGATTTCTAATTTTTAAAGTAAACTGTAGCTTTTGAATTATCAGTATAGAAACTTGTTATGATTATCACAGTAAGACCCACTGTGTGATAATAGAGCTGGAAACTGGCTGCTGAACCAGCACTTCAGAACCCCAGACTGCTAATGTAAGCAAAAAAATATTCGCCATCATAGTTCAGCTGACAAACTTAAAAGCTCGATGTTTCAGTTTTAGGAAGAACCACTGCTGTCCAGACACAGAACTCCTGCTGCAAGTGGGCCCTTTACTTCTCTTGGTAAAGGTCATATTGGTGGGATGTTGCTAGAGCTTACCCTGGTCCATTTGCCCATTCTCCAGATTATCAAAGTCTTTTTCACAAATGGTGACACATTTTCAGGACTCAATGTTGCCATTCCAGTCTTATAAGCTGACACTGGCTGAATGATTATGAGCAGAAGCCTTATGCTCCCTGACCTTGCCTACTATTTTCCAGCATTTCAGTGCATTTCATATTCTGAAAATGCTTCAAATTTTAATTTAGATTAATGGCAAATATTAAAAGTCTTCCATGAATATTTATATTTCCTTATATCTGCAGAAATTTGGTATTTTTGCAGTTGGACAAATTTTTAATTCTACCACCCTCACCTATTTTTAGTCCACACATTTTAGATTGCAATTTGGTTACTGAATATGACCACCCCAACCAAGGGTCTAGTACCTCTTAGATACTTACTGTGTGAAGGTTAGAAAGGACATAATTTTTGTGTGGTGTATAATCCTGCAGTAAATGTTTTTAATAACACTGTCTTTTCTGGACAAAGCTCTGATTCTAAGAAAAAAATTAATTAGAAGGCAGTATATTTATTGGTAAGTGGAAGAGTATCAGCTATTTTGGTGCGGGTGGGTGATGAAGAGACAGGGAAAAAAATCCAGCAAATGAGAATGAAATGCTTTAGGCCTCTGGAGGTATAAATTAAGAAGAAAATAATACTTTGTCTCCTGTACCTTCCTCAAATTACTGTCTTCAGTGACTAGTACCTGGGCAATGAAAATAGCTAGTTTGTGGTGAAGAGTAAAGACCATAACGAAATAGTTTGAAAACCATAAGAGTTTTGTTGTTTCAGGAAAGTAGATTTTGCTTAAAGTCAACATGTATTTTTCATTCTCTAAATAATAAAATGCATCCTGTCACATGTGCTGTGCTTACTGTTTTTGTATCCAAGTTGGACAAGGAAAGGGGGATAGACAGAAAACATCTGGAGGAGGTGGTTTCTGTGCTGAGACTGGGAAAATCTAAGTAGGTAAAAGGAGGACATCCTAAGTCCAAGGATTAGCTGGAGCAAAAGTTGTGCGGTTGGAGCTAAAATAGTTGACAAGCATTTGCCTTGATGTATCTCCAGAAACAGAGAAACATAAAGATATACCAAGGTTGCCAGATGCCAGATCTATAAAAAATGACTAAACTATATTGAGTTTGTGGGCTTAGAGTTGGAAAGGCTTTAATTGCCACCCTGTGGATATAAGCTTGTCTTTGGCTGGAACATAAAAGCAACATAAGGTATTGACTAGAAATTATAGCATAGAATATTTAGGGCAGGAAATGAAAGCACCAATTGGAATGCTTTGAGAACGGCACAAAGAAGACCATAGATAAAATTGCTTCTTAAATTCTACCACATGCTGAATGTGCCATCTGAGAATAGATCATGTGACATTTTTGATTCCAGGGATGACATAATAGAGACCATGATCCCTGGGGCGGTCTCTGCATTTATCTTCTGTTCCAACCAATCCTAACTTAACAGTTTTAATACTTTCCAGGATGAACCAGAAACCAGTTAGTACTTTTCCCTCTCTCCAAGTATTAGTCTTTTTCCAAATTCTTTCATTTTCTCTTGTTCCTTACAAGAAATTATTTAAATTTACACCGATATTGTTCCATCAAATGATCATGTTATTCAAATATCTCTTTTTTCTTTAAATGGTAACTTAGTCTCCCGTTTAACTCATTACACTATTTAAAAAAATATAAGGAAATTACAGGTACACATCTATGTTTGTTGCTCAAATAAGAAAATTGCAGATAGTTGTCGACATTTGCCAACATCAATATCAATCTTTGTTATCCTGCATAATCTGGTAGTCCTCTGGAAGATCAGTTGTAATTAAGATGACGTTCATAAAGTGAAGATGGCTGATGATTTGGTCTTGAAAGAGAGGTAGCTGATGTATCAGCTATCACTATCACTGGAAACCGTGAGTTGCTCCCTGGTTGAAGTTTAGAAAAATGACCTTCATTGGCAGATAAGCTGTGATTTTTTTTGGAAAAGAAAAAGGTTCCACCATTATTCCAAAATAATTGCTCTGTATTGGAGACAAGATGCTGTTCTAAGAAGTACAGGTTGTAATTGTAATGAAGTTCACAACACAGCCATTTGCTTCAATGTAGCTGTTTTGAGAGTGCCCATGGACAGTGGTCAAATGATTTAAAATAGCACGTTGATCCACTGCAATTGGTTCTGGTGGTCTGACATTGATAATGGAGGAGAAAAATCACCTCTGATTAGGGTAGTTGTATCACCAATTATGTGGTTAGTAGAGGGCTTTCTTATTAGAGGCATGTTTAAATGTGCAGAAAGTAAAAATTCACTTTCTCCACTAGTGTCAGCCACAAAATAAGAATTATGATTTTGCATATTACCCCCTGCTTTAAAGTGTTTCTTGTTGAAATCTTCAGTCAATGAAGACACCAGAGAGAAATTTTTAATCCCAACTCTTCTTTTTATTCTCACTAAACCTGGGGACAGCCTCGTTTAAAATTTGCATTATGGCAGAACTGCAGCTACAACAATAGGAGAAAAATTTTAGTAATATTTTAAGCCAAAATACAAGACTACAATAAGAATAACCTACAAATCCTCAGATTTCACGTTTACTATGCAAAGATAATATCATGAAAATTTGAAAACTGCTGACAATATTTTGAAATTCCTTATTTGGAATATACACATTTAAATAGTATAGTCATCAAATTTAAGAAATTAGAATTTGCAGTAATGGTGAAAGCCACTTTTTAAAAGCAGCTTTAATACCTTTATTTAGATTTCTGATAAGATTCATAGTTGCAAGCAGAGTTTCTCATAATCTTGAATACTTAAGGCACTTTCCTCATTTTTAGGAAAAAAAAGAATTTAAGCCTTTGTAGTTTTGTACAATTATCAAAATCTAGCTTTACATTTATATTACCATAGATGTACAAAGTAAAACTTTATATATACTTTACCAAGTCATAACTACAAATACTGAATTCCTTGCTTAAAACAGAGACTTCTTTTTCTTCTGTCAGAAAGTCAGCTAGACAAGCAGATCTTTGAAAATTCTGCTGGACTTTACTAAACCCATAAATGTTAAGCTGCCTAAGTAAACTTTTCATACTTCCAGTTTCAAATATTCTGAAAGGGGCCTTTCTATCCAAAACTTCCTTCTTAAAGACATCTTCATCAGTCACTATGGAAGATCCATTATCATTCCAACAGATAGATTTAAATTTCTCACTTCCAGACATTTTCCAGAGTTTTCTTGGAAATGTCAAAGAATGAAAATCATTATCTTCATCTGGTTCAGAGACACAATGTGTGTAACATGGTGTTTTTATCAAGGATTCTCAGACAAATTCTGAAAAACATTTTCTTCAATCATAGACCTCAAGACAAGACCCCAGGGAATGTTTGATCACACAGTAGAGATCTACCGGAGTTTCCTGAACCAGTTTGTCCAACTTTAGGAGACATATCTTGAATTTCTAAATAAACATGTGCCATCTCAAATAACTTTTTCTACAGCTACTTTTCTAATCTGCATGATTTTGAGCACTGCAGCTTCAAATGCTGCTCTTGCAGGCCTGCACAGATAAACTGCTAGGCCATCACAATTGTTCTCAACTAGAGTAGATGTGACATCACAAAAAGATTGGTCTCCTAGCAACTCAAGTGTAACATTCAGGCAGTGTTTAATTATCATTTGTTCAGTTAGAATGAAACATATAGGATGCTTATTTTTATAGTGTGATATGCAAATATTATCCCCACAAAATCTTTTCAAATAATTTAGTTTTGGGGTCTATGAAATAAAACAAATCTCCATACTTTTGTACACAAATTTATACCACATTTGTGAACAAAGAATAAATAATGCACAAAATATATAAAATAATTTTAAAGTTATGTAATTAAAGTGAGAATTGTGTAAAACCTGTTCAGAAAAGGCATACCTATTTCATTATAATTTGTAATTAAAGTGAAACTTAATTTGATTTGGAAATGGAAGTAGCTATTTATCTGTTTACTTTAGAATAAGTAACTCTATATTCAAAACATGAGCAGAATAATTATCCGTGTATTTGTTATGTTTATAAATAAATGGTAAATATTTGTGAAATAAAACTAGTTTCATATAATGAATCAAATTTAAGAAATCCCAAAGTGGATTATTTTTGTTTTAAATTGTAATTCAGAGCTATAAGTAAAAAAATATAATTTAGTATTCTGCTTTAGAATTACAAAAGAGAATATCTTATAGTATACTTGCAAAAGTTTACTTTTGCCATTCTTTCATTCAGAGGTTTTTCAGTCCCTAGAAGGAATAAATTTTCTTGTCATCTTTATAATCCATACTCTTGGGGCTTCTGTTAAGTGTTCCAAAATGATGTTAATAAATACAATTATACACAAGATCCTGGGTTCATTTGATAGTGCCTCCATTAAGGGGAAAACAAACAATCAAAAACAAAGAAATAACAGTATATGTGGGTTGGGGTTGAAAAGACCAGCTAATGCATTTTAGAAAGCAATATGTTTCTCAATCCTGAAACAGTAGGCATTTTTAGTATAATGCGTCATTTTAAGGCAAGTGATTTTTACAGTAATTGTTAATAATAGCTAGGTACTGTATCATTAAACAGTAGTAAATGAACTTCTACCAAAAGTTGTATTCTTTATTTAGACATAAATTTCATTAAACATAAGCCAAATTCAAAAAGAGAGATAAAATTTTTAAATAAATAAATGTTCACTTGAGCTACAATATATATTTTTCCATCAGTATGTGTATATTCCATTCTAAGTAAATATTAGTAAGCTGAACTCATGGCATATTATAAGTATATAAACTATAGTTATGTTGGATTTAGTCCTGATTCAGAAATTTTATTTAACATACACAAATCAATAAATGTGATACCATCCCTTAAATAACAAAGAATTCAAAAATAACAGTCAAAAAATATGTAGGAAAATTATTCATAGATCTTATCTTAACTTTTTAAAAAAATTTTTTAACAAATTCTTTCTAGATAGAATATGACTAAACATAATAAAAGCCGTATATGAAAAACCCATGAATAACTTCAAGTTTAATGTTCACACACAGGAAGATTTTCCTCTGGTCCAGTAATAAGAGAAAGTAGCTCATTCTCACAAGTCCAAAATTACACTACTAGAAGTTCTAGCCAGAAAAACAAGGCAAGAAGAAATATAAAAAGCATTCAACTTGCAAGCAAGCAGTAAAATTTTTACAGATGACATAATTGTACATAGACAGAAAACTCCATACACTCCCCCAGTGACTGTTAGAAATAATGAACAAACTTAGTAAACTTGCAGAATACAAAATCTATATACAAATATCCATTGCATTTTTATATAGTAACAACACATAATCAGAAAGAGAAATTAGGAAAACAATTGTGTGTACATTTATATCAAAAAGAATACAGAAGGAATACACTTGATAAGTGAAATAAAAGTTTTAAACATAGATCAATATATTACAGGTGTAAGAAATATAAGTAAATATAAAAAATAAAACAAATTATGGGCTTACTTATTGTATACAATGTGAGGAAATACCCTAATCTATCTTTCACTTGTTCAAACTCCCCAGCACTACTTATTGAGGAGAGTCTCTTTTCTTCATTTCTTACCCTTGCTTCTGCTTTCATGGGTTAATTGATCATAAGTGTGAAGGATTATATCTGGTTGCTTTATTCTCTTCTACTGATTGGTGTCAGTTTTTGAGCCAGTATCTGTTGTTTAAGTTACTAAAGCTTTGTAGGACTGTTTAACATCAGAAAATTTTACACTATTATATTTAATACCATTTTTCAAGATTATTTTGGCATCTCAAGATCTTTGTGGTTACATATAAATTTTGAAATTATTTGTTCTATTTAATGGAAAAATCTCATGTGTACTTTGACATGAATCACACTAAATGTAGATTCCTTTGTGTAGTACGGTTGTTTCAACCACAGTGTTTCACATAATTAACATAAGAGGTCTTTTCATTTCTTTGGATCAATTTTAATTTCCTTCATCCATGTTTTCTATTTTTTAATGTATAGGTTTTCTCCTTATATGTTAACTTCAATTTAGTTATTCTTTACATATATATAATTATATGCTTTATATTTTTAAACACGTTTCCCACAAAATACAAAAGTCAGAAGGCAGTGGCAAGACATATTCAAAGTCCAGAATGAAAGAAAGCTGTTATCTAAGATAATATATCAAGCAAGTCTACCCTTTAGAATACAAGGAGAGATAAATATTCTCCACAAAAGTAAATACTTAAAGGATTTAGCAACAGAAAAAGAAATAATGAAACATCTCTAAAAATAAAGAAGCAGGATGCTATTGAAAGGGGAAATGCATAACTAGAAAGGCAATAGCTAAAAAACTTTACAAATGTTGTTGTAAAACAGGACATCAAAATTTTTAAGTGTCAGAGAGTGAAACAGGGCAAAACAGAGAATATTCTCCTTGTTTCTGTTCTCTGTATGATGCGTTTGAATTTGTATTCCTTTCAGTTAATATAAAAAGATATAGTAACGGGTGAATATACATACAAAACAGGGTAAACATAAGTCAAAATCTTACAATGAATTCACAAAGACAGAAAAAAAGCAAGATAATAAAAGAAAACTTACGAAGCCACAAAAAGGAAAAGAAATGAACAAAAAGGAAATACCAAATCAAATGGAAAATGAAGTTCAAAATGGAAATAAACACCAGTTTAACAATAATTGTTACAATTGTTATTGGACTTAGTGCTTCAATCAAAAGATGTATATTGTCAGATGGGATAATATCACAAGACCCTACATTATGAAGCATACAAGAGGCCCAATTTAGAAAGAGGAACACACTTCAATTCAAAGCCAGAAGATGGAAAATTTATTCCATGCAAATGCACATGACAAGAATACAGGACTAGCAGTACTGACTTCACACAAAATAGACTTTACAGGAAGGCCATAGAGAAAGATAAACAAGGACATGATATAATGATTAAAGCAGCCATACAAAATGAGGGTAATATACTCATTAATATATATGCACTCAATATAGGAGCACCTAAATACATAAAGCAAATACTAATAGATAAAAAGGGAAAAATCGATAGGAGCACAATCACGGTAGGTGAATATTACTCCCCATTACCATCACTAGACTGGTCTTTCAGACAGAAAATTAATAAGGGAACAAAGATACTAAAAGATACGATAAAATAATTGGATTTGGTTGATAATTTCAAAACACTACTTCTTCCCAAAACAGAATATAAATTCTTTTCCCGTGCACATGGAACATTTTCTAGGAAAGTTTATGTACTGAGGCACAGAAGAAGCCTCAACAAATTTAAGAAGATAAAAATTATTTCAAGCATCTTTTCTGAGTATAATACCATGAAATTAGAAATCAATCACAGAAAAATAGAGAGAAAAATGACAGCATGTAAATTAAAAAACATGGTACTAAAGTAAGGGGGAAATGTGATGAATTAAAAGAAAAAATTAAAAAATATCTTGAGAAATATGACACAACACTACACAAACTCTATGGACTAGAGTTAAAGGAGGCTTAAGAGGGAAGTTCATAGTGAAAAAGTCCGCCTCAAGTTAGAAGAGCAATTTCAAAAAATAATCTAACATTCTATTTAAACTAATCATGAAGAGAAGAGCAAACAAAAACAAAAATGAGCAGAAAGTGGGAAAATAAAGATCAAGGGAGAAAGAATTGAAGTAAAGATTAAAAAATAGAAAAAATCAATCAAACTGTTTCTTGAAATAGTCAACAAATCTGACAAAACTCAGTACAGGCTCACCAACAAGAAAAGAGAGAGAACACAAATAACATAAGAAATGAAAATGGGGAAAATACAAAGAGTACATGAAATTTACAAAATATTTTAAGGGTATACCATGAGCTACTGCATGGAAACCAACTGGAAAACCTAGAAGAAATGGAGAAGTTTCTGGAAACATTCAGCCCACCATTATTGCATCAAGATTAAATTGAACATTTGAACAGACAGATCACAAGAAATGGAATAGTATTATCAATAAAATAAAAAAACTCTGCAAACAAAAATTCAGACCCAAATAGCTTCACTGGGGAATTTGACCAAACATACAAAGAAAAATCCATACCAGTCCTCCTCAAACACTTTCAAAAGTTTGATATGGAGAGAGTACACCCAAACTCACACCATAAGGCCAACATCAACTTGATAACAAAACCAAAGACACTACCTAAAAGGAAAACTATAGGCCAATATCATTGATAAACATAGATGTAAATGTGCTTAAGAAATTATTAACAAACAGAATCCAACAGCATGTAAAAAAAGATCATACACCATGATCAAGTTAGGTTCATCCCAGGAACACAATAATGGTGTAACATATGCAAATCAATCAATCAATTGTGATACACCATATCAAAAAAAGAGAGGACAAAAAACCACATGATAATCTCAGCAGAAAGAAAAAACATTTGAAAACATTTAACACCTATCTGCAAAAAAAGTTCTTACCACAGTGGGTGCAGAGGGACCATATCTCAACATAATAATAGCTATTTCTGACAAATATACAGCCAGCAAAACACTCAATGTTGAAAAACTGAAACCCTTCTCACAAAAACATGAGACAAGGAAATGTTGCCCATTCTCACAATTTCAATTCAATAGAGACTTGGAAGTCTTAGCCACAACGATCAGGCAAGAAAATTTGATTTCCTATCAAATTATGCAAAACATTTCTTTTTAGGTCTGAAACAAATGATCCCAAGATTTACATAGAGTCATAAAAAATCCATAGTTTCCAAAGCAATATTGAAGCAAAAGAAAGAGGCTGGAGGAATAACCCATCAGTTCTCCATACAATATTGCACAGCTACAATAATGAAAATGACATGATATTGGTACAGAAACAGGCATATGGACCATTGGAACAGATTAGAGAGCCTAGGAATGAATCTAAAGGCCTATGTTCAATTAAGATTTGACAGAGTAGCCAGTAATATGACAGAGAAAAAACATCTCTTCACCAACTGGTGGGAAAACTGGATAGGAGCATGCAGAGTAATGGAGTTAGAAAAATCCTTCAATCCATACACAAAAATAAACACAAAATTGCTTGAAGACTTAAATATAAGCAAGACACAGTAAATCTCCTAGAAGGAAATATAGGCAAAACACTCTGAGATAAATCTCAGCAATCATCTCCTAGAATAGACTACCCAGGGAAGGGATGTAAGATCAAAATTAATAAATAGGACCTAATAAAACTTATAAGCTTTTGCACAGCAAATGGAACCATAAACAAATTAAAATGACAACCTACAGGATTAAGAAGTGATGCAACTGACAAAGTCTTAATTTCCAAAATATAAAGACTTCATACAACCTTATAATAATAATAAAAAGAAAAACAAACCCAACCTCAAAATGGGCAGAAGCCCTAATCAAGCAATTCTCCAATAGAGACATACAAATGCCACACAGATATATGAAAAAAAATGCTCACTATCATTATCAGAAAAGGGCAATTCAAAACTATAATGAAGTATCAATTCACAGTAGTCACAATGGTCATCATTCAAAAGTCCACAAACAATAAATGCTGGGGAAGCTGTGGAGAAAGTGAAACTTCCTACACTGTTGATAGGAATGAAGTTTGGTGCAGTCATTTTGGAAACCAGGATGGAGATTCCTCTAATGTATAAATATATACATAACATACGATCCAGCAATCCCACTTCTGGGTATATATCAAAAGGAACCCTATTTCAAAAAGACAACTGAACTCCAATGTCCTTAGCAGTGCTGTATACAACAGCCACAACATGGAAGCAACCCAATTGTCCAACAACAGATGACAGTATACAGAAGTTACGCCGTATTTATATCAGGGAATAATATTCTACGATAAAAATGACAAAACAATGACATTTGCAGCAAAATGAATGTCCTCCAAAAGTGTCATTCTAATTGAAGTAAGCCAGAAAAGGAAAGAATTATAATACAAGACATTATATATGAAGAAGCTTAAAAAAATATTTGGAAGAGAACACTATGATTTCACCTACAAAACTGAAACACACTCGCAGATCTACTAAACAATTTTATGATTACTGCGAAAAGGGGCTGCAAGAGGATATATTTGAGAGCTATAGATTTATAAATGTTATCCACTATATATAAAAACAGATGTTTTCAAAATTTCTTTTGTACGACACAGGGCAGTATGTTAAATATTGTGAAGTAATATTTTATAGGCACAGAAATATATGCATGTACGGGGACAGTATGATATACACCACAGATTGACACATTGCAAATGGTATATTTCAATGATAAATAAATGAATAAATAGGTAAATAAATAAATAAATAAATAAATAACATTTAATAATATAAGAATTACAAATATTCACACTACTTAAATTTACACATCAAGAATCTAGGAGAAAACAGAAAGAATAAAGAAGAAAATTGAACTACTGAGAGTAAGGCAAATAAAAAGAGAAACAATTGAAAAGGTAAAAAAATACCAAAGTCTGTTTCTTTAAACATAAAGATGACAAATGTTTAGGTTGGCTAAGAAAATAAAATCAAATAAAATTAGAAATAATAGAGATGATATAACCACTGATGTTGTAGAGATGCATAGCATCATAAGAAATTAACACTAGCCAACGATTTGAATGAACTAGAACAAAAGACAAATTCTCAGAAACATATGTCTTCCAATACTGAATAAAGAAGAAATTAGAAAGTTAAATAGAGGAAAAGTGTGTATGAGTAAATCAGTAATCCAAACCCCCCAAACTAGAAAAAATTTTCAAGATGACTTTCCTGGCGAATACTGTCATACATTTGAAGACAATTTTTCACCAATTCTTCCAAAAGTCTTCCAAGAATTTGAAGGCTGTGAAAGATTCCAAAGTTGTTTTATGATGCCAGCTGTATTTGGATAAAAATGCTAGAAAGGACATTAGGTGCAAAATATTGAATATTATCCCTGAGGAAAATATGTGCCAAAATTCTCAACAAAACTGAAGGAAAATGAATTCAACAACACGTTTATTGTATCATACACGTAAATGACTAAAGGGATTTATCCCTGGGTTTAAGGATACGTCAAACTATTCAAATCAATAAAGGTGACATGCCACACTAATGGAATGAGAAATAAAACTCACATAATCATTTCAATAAGTGCAAAAATAGCATTGTATATAATACAACATACTTTTAAGATACTCCCAACAAATTAAATTAACCCTGTCAGTGGCACAGTATCATATACACAGAAACACGGTGTGGAGAGCAGCAGAGCAGTTCTCTTTTTATTGATTCTTAGAAAAAGGGTTTATATAGGACATGCACAATGACTCACATAACATCTAAGTTATAACAATGTTAATAATCTTAAAGTATTTATGTCCTTATGCTCCTGCAGTAAGCACAGGATGTTAAATGATCAAGCATTGTTTTAAAGTTCATCACAGAACTTCATTAAGTAGGCCATCTCTTATCCAGCTGTCTGTGCCTGTCTTAGGTTGTCCTCCTCTGAGGATCTTACCCAGCATAGGCTATCCAGCCATTCATACTGGATACAATGAGCAGGCCATTTCTAATCCAGCCTCGATATGTGACATTCCTCACAGCTTGTTTATCAGTTCAGCCCATGGGCTCATTCTCTAGAGTCTTCAGACAGGAGCCTAAAAATCCAACATCCCTTGACAGAAAAATGGATGAAGAAAATTTGATGTTTATATGCAATTGAATCAATACTTTGCATTCTTATCAACAGTGTCCACGGTGTTACTTTTTCTCCACAATCTCACCAACATTTATTACTTTTCTTTTTGATGAGAACCTTCTGACAAGTGTGAGGACTTGTCTCGTTTTTGGTTTATGACTTTCCTTATAATTTATAACTCTAAACATATTTTCATATGTCATTTAGCCAACTCTTTGTTTTCTACAGATAATTGTTTCAGATATATCTATTCAGTTCCTAAGGACATTTTTTAAAATTGGATTCTTTGGCCTTTTTTGTTGTTGTTGTGGGGTAAGAGTTTGACATATATTTGGATATTAACACTTGATTGGAAAATATCACTTGCAAATATATTGTCCCAATATGTTGGTTGACTTTTCATTTTATTGATCGTTTCTTCTGCAGTGTAAATCTGTTCAGAGTGATACAATCAAATTTTGTTAGATTTGCTTCTGCTTCCCTTGCCAGAGGAGACATATGTAGAATCAACTTAAGTCCATTGTCAGAGTGTACTTCTTATGTTTTACACTAGGATTCTTTGTTTTCAGGTTTTATGCTTTATATGCCAGGACTGGGATTGCTTTGTCATATGATAGGTCTATTTTAATTATTTAAAGGAACTTCCATACTGTTTCTAAAGTGGTTGCACCAATTTCCATTTCCACCAACAGCGTTGGAGTGTCCCTTTTTCTCCACAACTTCCCCAGTCTTTATTATTTGTAGACATTTGGATGACAGCCCTTCTCACTAGTGTGAGGTAAACCATTAATTTTGTCTTGCATTTGTATAATGATTAGCTATGTAAGCATGTTTTTATGTTTCTGATTATCATCTGTGTGTGTTTTTTAGAGAATTGCCTTCTGCTCATTTTCTGGCTGAGTTTGCAGATTTTTGAAATGGAGTTGTATGAACAATTTGTGTATTTTAGAAATCAGCCTCTTGTTGATTGCATTGTTTCCTAAGTTTTTCTCCCATTTGGAATTTTATGTTTCCATATTGTTTATTTTGGTGTGTAGAAGGTTTTAAGTTTAATTAGGATCTATTTGTATATTTTGCTTTTATAGTTTTCAGCTTGGGAGATTGAAATAAGAAAGTTTCGCTACAATTTATGTCTTGTTTTGACTTTTTGAGATTCCAGTAGTTTTATTGTGTAATGTATTACATTCAGATATTTAAAACATTTTGAGTTTATTTTTGTAAAGTGCGAGGGAGTATTCTAATTTCATTGATTTACATGTAGCTGTCTAGCTTTCTCAACATCACTTGCTTTAAACTTTGTTTTAGGCTTTGTATATTTTTTTTCCTTTTTCATAGTTTATTTGACCATAGTTGTGATATTTTATTTCTGCCTCTGTGTTCCATTCCAGTGACATAGATGTTTGTTTGTTTTCCAGTATTGTGCTGTTTTGATTGCTGTTTTTGTAATATAGTCTGAGATCTGGGAGGGTTATGGGTTATGACCCCATCTTTGTTGTTTTTCCTCATTGTTACTTTTGCAGTTCTGGTAATTTTGCAGTTCCATACAAATCTTAGGACTGTTTTAAGTTCTGTGGAAAATATCATGTAGATCGGTCTGAATCACTTTATATCTGAAGACATCTTTTGTAGTATGTATATTTTAACAATATTAATTCCTCTAAACTAAGACCTTGAGATTTCTTTCCATTTATTTGCATCATCTATAAAGTTTTATCAGTGTCCTATAGATTTTATTATCTTGGTTTTTTCATAGGTTTTTCATTTTTGATCTGATATCATATGGATTTTTTAAAATTATGGAATATTTCATTGTTAGTGTAAAGAAATCTGACTGTTTTTGTATATTAATCATGAATCATACTACTTTGCTAAATGTCTTTTTTAGTTTTAGTTGTTTTGGTGTGGAGAATCCGTAGGGATATCTATATAGATTATCATGTCATCAAAAATAATAACAGTTTTACTTCATTCAGTCCAAGTTGAATATCTTTTTTCTTGTCCATTGCTTTTGCTAGAGAATTCCCATAATGTGTTTAATAGAAATGGTGAGAGTGGGCATCCTTTTCTTATTCCTTAATTTGGCTTTCAGTTTTTCACTTTTGCATTTTATGTTGTCTGTGTATCTGTTATTAATGACTTTAGTTATGTTGAGATATATTTCCTGAATCCTACTTTGGTAAGAGGTTTCTGTTTTTGCTGTTTTTTCTGTTGTTTTTTTGTTGCTGTTGTTGTTGCTATTTTAATTAATAAAAGTTGAAGTCTGTGAAATGATTTTTATGGATTTATTGGGATGTTCACGTCACTTTCCCTTTTTCTTTTTTTAATGTGCTGAATCGAACTGATTGATTTCATGTATGTTCCACCTCTCTTATGACCCTGCAATGAATTAAAGTTGATCGTGCTGTATAATTCATTTTAGGTATGGCTGGATTTTGTTTGCTAATAATATTTCATAGAATTTTTGCATCTATATCAATCAAAGATTTTGGCTTGAAATTCTCTTTGCCTGTACTTTGTATGTTTGCTTTGCTATCAGGGTGATGAAAGCTTCAAAGAATTAATTTGTGAGTTTCCCACATCTTCACCAGTTTTGAATAGTTGGAAGAGTATAAGTTCTGCTTTGTATTTTTGTACAGTTTTCCACGGGAAGTGTTTAAATCTGCACTCCTATTTAAAGATTTTTAAATGCAGATTCTTTCTTTGTTCTAGTAAACAGTTTGTTCAAATTATATGTTTCTCCTTATCCCTGTCTCTTTCTAGATATTTGTCTATTTCTTCAAAGTTGTCCAGTTTACTTGCATGTAAGTGTTGACAAAATAATCCCTTTTTTATATATCTGAGGGAACAATTGTTATTTCTCCACATTTATTTCTGACTTTTTTTCTTTGGAGCATCTCTCTTTTCTTCATGATGCACCTGGCTAGAGGCTTTTTGATTTTACTTATCTTAAAAAGAAACCAAAACAAAATTTTTGGTTTGACTATTCTTTTGCATAGTTGTTATTCTCTCCAATATATATTAGCACGGTTAATGGATCATGTTTTTTTCTTTCTTAACTTTTTTTATTGATTTTTATTCATTTTAAAAGGTTGTCTCAAATTCCATTGTAGAGCACAATTTTTTAGTTAAAATGAACATGTATACATTTGTTGTCCCATTTTTTCCCCTGTGAGCTGCCGTTAAGATCTTTTATATATTTCCCTGTGCTATACAGTACAATCCTGTTTATCTATGTTACAGTTTTGATCTCCCAGCCTATCTCTTCCCACACCCCACCCTCTTGGCAACCAAACTTTGTATACTCTGCCTAAGAGTCTATTTCTGTTTTGAAATTATGCGTTTTTTGTTTGGTTTGATTTTGTTTTTAAATTCCACTCATGAGCCTTCTCATATGGTATTTTTTTTTCTCTTTCTGGCTTACTTCACGTAGACTGATTTTCTCCAAGAGCATCCATATGGCTGAAAATGGCAATATGTTGTCACTTGATAAGACTGACTACTATTCCATTGCATAAATATACCACCTCTTCTTTATCTAGTCAACTGTTGATGGACATTTAGGCTGTTTCCATGTCTTGGCTATTGTAAATAATGTTGGCTATTACATTGGGGAGCAGGTGTCATCCTAAAGTAGGGTTCCTTCTGGATTTATGCCCAGGAGCGCGATTCTTGGGTTATATGTTAAGTCTATTCCTAGGCTTTTGAGGAATCTCCATCCTGTTTTCCACAGTGGCTGCACCAAACTGAATTGCCACCAGCAGTGAAGGAGGGTTCCCTTCATTCCACAGCCTCTCCAGCATTTGTCATTTGTGGATTTTTGAATGATGGCCATTCTGAATGGTGTGAGGTGATACCTCATTGCAGTTTTGATTTGCATTTCTCTGATAATAAGTGATATTGAGCATTTTCTGATGTGCCTTTTGATCATTTGTATGTCTTCCTTGGAGAATCACTTGTTTGGGTGTTCTGCCCAATTTTGGATTGGGTATATTTTTTCTTATTCAGTTGGATGAGCTGTTTATATACTCTGGAGATCAAGTCTTTGACGGTTTCAGTTGCAAATATTTTTCCCATTCCGTAGGTTGTCTTTTTGTTTTACTTCCAGTTTCGTTACTGTGCAGAAGCTTGTAAGTTTCATTAGGTCTCATTGGTTTTTTCTTGCTTTTATTTCTTCCACGAGAAGTTTTTCGACACTTTCGTCAGAAAACATTTTCCGTATATTTTCCTCTTGGTGGTTTATTGTATCTTGTCTTATGTTTAAGTCTTTGATCCATACTGAGTTTATTTTTGTGTATGTTGTTTTAGCTTCATTGGGAGTGTTCTAGCTTCATTGAATTACATGCTGCTGTCCAGTTTTCCAAACACCAGTTGCTAAAAAGACTATCTCTTTTCTATTGTAATTTCTTGCCTCCTTTTTTAAGATTAATTTACCAAACGTTTTTGGGTTCATATCTGGGCTCTCTATTCTGTGCCATTGGCTTATATGTATGTTTATCTTCCAATACAGTGCTGTCATGTTGACTGTTGCTCTATAGTATTATCTGAATCATTAGCGTTAAGAAATGCCACTGATATTTGCACCTTAATCTTGTAAAATGCTACCTTGCTAAATTATATGATCAGCAGTAGAAAATTAATTCTAGATCTTGTAGGGAGTTTAATAAATAGTAAAATATTATCTGCATATAGTTAGACTTTTATTTCTTCCTTTCCAATTTGCATCCCTTTTTCATCTCTCTCTTATTTGATTGCTGTGACTAGGACTTCCAAGTATATCTTGAGTATGATTCATGGTAGTGTGCATCCTTTTACTGTCCCAGATTTTAGTAGGATGAATTTGACTTTCTCACCTTTGAGTATTATGCTGGCTGTATGTTTGTTATCTATAGCTTTCATGATCCTGAGATATATTCCCTCTATGCCACATGGTGAGAATTTTTATCATACGTGCGTGTTGAATTTTATCAAATGCTTTTCCTGCATCTATTGAGATGATCATGCGGTTTTGGTCATTTCTCTTGATGATGTGCTGTTTTACATTGATAGATTTTCATAAGTTGAACCACCCTTGTATCCCTGGCATGATCCCCACTTGGTCATGATATATAATCTTTTTTCTGTGTTGTTGGATTTTATTTGCTACTATTTTGGTGAGGATTTTGGCGTCTGTGTTCATCAGTGATATTGGCCTATAATCCTCTTTTTTGGTAGTGCCTTTGCCTGGTTGTGGTATCAGGGTGATTGTGGCTTCATAAAATGTTTTTGGGAGTATTCCTTCCTTTTCAATATTCTGGAAGAGTTTGAGAAGAACTGGTATGAGATCTTCTTTGGTTGTTTGGTAGAATTCTTCCATGAATCAATCCGGTCCTGGACAGTTATTTGTAGGGAGGTTTTACATTGTTATTTTGATTTCATTTCTAGTGCTCTGTTTGTTCAAGGGGTCAGTTTCTTCTTGATTCAGTCTTGGTGGACAGTGTCTTTCCAGAAACTTGTCCATCTCTTCTAGGTTATACAGTTTGGTCCCATATACTCTTCATAATATTCTGATATAATATTCTGTATTTCTATTTGTTTGTGCAATTTCTCCATTCTCCTTTCTTATTTTGCTAATTTGTGCTCTCTCTCTTTTCTTCTTTTTGAGTTTGGCCAGAGGTTCATCGATTTTAATTACTTTTTGAAAAAACCAGCTTTTGGATTGGTTGACTTTTTTCCTATGGTCTTTTTAACCCCTAGTTTATTTATTTCCTCCCCAATATTGGTGATTTCCTTCCTTCTGCTGCCTTTTTTTTTTTTTGTCTTGTTTTTCTAATTCATTCTGCTGGTGGTTTAAATTGTGCATTTGTGTTTGTTCTTCTTTTTTGAGGAAAGCCTGTATCACTATAAACTCCCCTCTCAGCACTGCTTTTGCTGTGTCCCATAAATTTTGTGGGATTTTACTATCATTATCTTTTGTCTCAAGGTACTTTTTCATTTCAGCTTTGATTTCTTATTTGACCCATTGGTTTTTTAATAACATATTGTTTAATCCCCATGTTTTCCTTTGTTCTCCTTTGTTTCTCTGTTTTTGATTTCTAGCTTCATGGCATTGTGGTCATTAAAGATGCTTGAGGTAATTTCTACCTTCTTAAAATTGCTGAGGTTTCTATTTTGCCCAAGTACATCATGAATCCTGGTAAATGTTCCACGTGCACTTGAAAAGAATGTGTATCCTGTTTTGGGGGGTTGCAATGCTCTGAAAAATCCACCAAGTGTAATATTTCTATTGTATTATTTGATTTTTCTGTTGCCTAATTTATTTTCTGTCTTAATGATCTGTCCAGTGATGTTAATGCAGTGTTGATATCTACAAATATGACTCCCTTTTTATATGTGTTAGTAATTATTTTATGTACTTTGGTGCTCCTTTATTTGGTGCATATGTATTAATGAGTGTGCTATCCTGATATTGTATCACTCTTTCAATCATTATAAAATGTCCTTTATCTTTCTTTATGGCCTTTATTTTAAAGAATATTCTGTCTGAAATCAGTAATGCAACACCTGTTTTTTGGCTTTTCCTATTGTATGGAATACCATTTTCCATCCTTTCACTCTCAATCTATATGTGTCCTTCTCTCTGAAGTGGGTCTCTTGTGTGCAGCATATTGAAGATTCTTGCTTTATTATCCAGCCTGCCACTCTATGACTTTCGACTGGAGCATTTAGTCCATTAACATTTACAATAATTGATGATAGGCTTGTGTTTAATGCCAAATTGACCTTTTCTTTGCAGTTGAATTTTTATTTCCTCTTTGTTCCTTTCATCTTCCTTTTATGGTTTGGTCATTTTCCTTTGTATTATCATGAAATTTATTTTGTTTTTGTGACTCCCTGATAAGTTATTTTCTTCTTGTTACCCTTTTTATAAATCCATTAGACCTTTAGTATAACTGCTTTTATTAAATGGACAGCAACATGATCTCAAACCCATCCTACCAAGAACAAAAAATTTTAAAATGAAAGACCAAAAAAAATAAACTCTCTATTTTCCTGCCTCCCTTTCCCACTCTCAATGATTTGTATGTCTTTTTTTAAAATTTTGTGTTTATTTTATTTGTAATTCATGAGTTATCACATTTCCAGCTGTGATTTTCACATTTCTGTAGCATCTTGCTGCTTTTGTTTTTAGAGAAGACCTTTCAATAATTCTTATATCATGGGTCTAATGTTGCTAACTCTTGAAACTTTTTCTTGTGTGTGAAATCCTTTATTTCTACTTCTACCAAAGAGTATAGTATTGCTGGTCAAACTATCCTACAGTATATAATTTTTTTTTCATTCAGGACTTTGAATATATCTTGTCACTCCCTCCTGGGCTATAGTACTTGTGTAGAGAAATCAGCTGGTAGGCTTATGGGGATTCCATTGTAACACAGACTTTACTATTCTCTTGCTGTCTTTAGGATCATACATTTACCCTTTACTCTGGCCATTTTAATTGTATGTCTTGGTGTGGGTGTACTTGTGTTCTTCCTGTTTGGGACACTCTGAGCTTCCTGTACTTGGATATCTGATTCCTTCTTTAATTTTTGGAAGTTCTCAGTTGTGATTTCTACAAAAACCTTTGCAATCCCCTTTGATCACTCTTCCCATTCTGGGACTTCTATCATGCCAAGATTGGCATGCTATCATTTATCCCATAGGTCCCTTTTGCTTATCTTGTTTGTTTCTCTTTGTTTCTCTTATAGCTCTTCTGATTGGGTCCTTCCTATTGTCCTGTCTTCTAAGTCACTAATCCATTCCTCTGCATTATCTAGTCAGCTTTGCTACACCTTTAAATCATTCCTCATCTCAGTCAATGGGTTTACCTATTTTACTTATCTTAATAGCTTCTATTTCATTTTTGACATATTTTGTATCTCTAAACACTATCACTTTTATTTACTTCAGTAATTTGATCACTCCGTTTTTGGAATCTTGATCTAATTGGATATAAATGTCTGTTTCACTGATCGTTCTTTCAGGGGATTTCTCTTGATCTTAAATTGGGAATGGTTTCTCTGCTTCTTCAATTTTCTACTACCTCTCTGGCACTGTGGTTTATGGAGTATCAGTTATCTACTGTGGTCCTAAAGTAGTTTATCTACCTAATGCCTATGTAGTTATACAACTTAGAAAAGAGAAAAAAGAGAGAGAGAGAGATAAAGAATTTTTAAGAAGGGAGAAATGAATGTTTGAAGGCATTTTATAATGAATGAAAGAAAAGGAATTTGAAGCAGAGTCTGGAAAAATAATAATAATAAAAATATTTTAAAAAATTTCAAAGGGATTAAAATGGGGGTATATGTAATGCAAGAAGAAGTAAAAATTATGAGGGTAATATAAAATGGAACAGGTAAAAACTGATTAATACAATGGGGTGGTCATTGTTCTCCTGGAGACTGTGAACTTTTAATGTGAAGTCTTTATTCATCCTGATTTGGAAGCCCAGCTTGTTATTCCCAGAGGCCCTCCATTGGAGCCCTCATCTGTGCTGCTCCCAGGGTATGTCAGCAATCAGATCGCTCCTACACCCAACACTGGTTCTGATGAAGCTCTCTTTACTCTGGGCGGAATTTTCAATGCCCTGCCTGATGCTGCAGTCTGATGTTGCAGACTGACCAGGCAGGACTGAGCATCATGACCTCTCCAGCACCATGGTCAGGGGCTGTATTCCTGTCCAAAATTAGAGGGGCCACCCAGCCCATCAGGTTGCCGATCACTCTGCTGCTCTGTGCCACTATACGCTCTGCCTCGGGTTTGCACACAAGAAGTGGGCTCAGGGAAGACTGAGCCAAAATCCAGCTCCTTGTTTGTCTTGTCAAACAAGTTCTCTGAGGAAACAGCCAGTATGTTCCTATCTGCCTCAGTCTGTAGACAAGTCTCGGTCTTGCCCTTGAGGCTGCTATGTCCTTAGGTGTAGATGCAGGTTTTGCGCCCACTACCACCTCGGTGTAAAGCACTAGAGGGTATGGTGGCTGTGCCTGAGCCCTAGCTCTCTTCACCTAGAAACATTTGTAAATTTCAGAGATGGGGGATGCACCCTTCACCCACAGGGCACATCTGCCCAGTTGTTTTATGGAGGGCCCAGGTTGTTCTTCCCTGTGTACCCACAGCCATGACACAAAGCCAACTCCATTCCCCTGGGCTGCCACAGTGCAGCCATCCCCAACTACCTCCCTGCTTGGGCAGCTTGTCCCTGCCCCCAACTTCTGGGTTGCATCTTTGGCTGAGTACTACAGGGATCCTCTGTGCCTGTTTAACTTAATTATGTCAGTCAACTTATACTATGTACATGTCCAAGCCTTGGAGGCTCCCCCTCCGTCCTGCTGATCTCTTAGTTGTAGAAGGGAGACACAGTGAATGAGCAAAAGTCCTTCTTTGCTGCTCCCTCTCTGTCAGACCTGTCCCACTCTGTTTTGCCTTTTCTTCTTTCTTTCTTCCTTTTCTCCTACCAGATTATTCACATCTTTATCTATTGAAGAGGACAATATTCTGTCAGAGTTCTGCAGGTTCTCTGGTTAGCTGAGTGGGTCTGTGGATGTGATTGTTGGTGCATTTGTGGGAAAGGGTTAGCTACGAGCATCTTTCTACTCCAACATCTTTGCCTCACCCTCCAAAAGTCTCACTTTATGGTGGAAGATATACATACTCTGCAAATAAATGGAAAAGTTATCCCATGGAAATGGAAAGAAATTGCAGATTGCAATGCTCTCCTCATACAAAATACGTTTTAAAATAGGGGCCAAAATGAAAAAATATGAGATTATATAAAGAAAAAGATATGAATAAAAAATAGTGTATTACACTCATTAAATTGTATATGGACCCAACACCGTAGATCCTAAGTATAAAATGAAATATAGTAGACAGGAAAGAATTAATTCATTATAAAACAATAATAGTAGGTGAGTTTAACACTTCACTATTCTGATAGCCAGATTATCCAGAAAGAATATCTGTAAGGAAATAGAGATCTTAATAGCATATTAGATCATTTGAACCTAACTGAGCTATTGGACACTGCATCAGAAAAGCAGAACACATAAACTTTTCAAGTGTGCACAGGATGTTATCTAAGGAAAAAATGACAGATTATGTCATGAAATGAGCCTCAGGAACTTTAAGCAAATATAGATTACAGCAAGTATTTTTCCATACACAAAAGTAAGAAACTGTGCATCAACTTTAGAAAGAAGTATAGGAAAAGCACAAACATGAGGTCAAACCACATCCACAAATAAATAAAATAAAACCCGTTCAATGATGAAATCAAAGAGGTAATAAAATCAACTTGGAGACATATTACAATGAATACACAGCTTCATAAAACGTATGTGATGCAGCAAAGACAAACCTAAGAGAGAAGTTCACAACATATCAGGACTTCTACATAGAACAAGAAAAACCTCATAGAAAGGACCAAACATACCACCCAAAATAACAATAAGAACAAACAAAACCCAAAGGCAGTAGAATGAGAAATCTTTAATGATTATGTTGAAAATATATAAAATAATATTGAAAAATAAATTACAAATCATAAAATCAAAAGCTTTAATTTTTATTGAAAATATTAACAAACTGGTAAGCATTTAGCCAGGCTTATCAAGAAATACAGAGAGTGGACTGAAACAAAATAAGAAATAAAATAGTAGAAATAATATCTGATATTACACAAATACAAAACAATTTATGAAAGCACTATGAGCTGTTACGTGACAACAAACAGGACGACCTAAAGAAATGGACAAATTTCTAGAAATGTACAGCCCATCAACACTGAATAAAGAGAAAACTGAGAACACAAAAAGAGCAATCAGTATATGTTCAATAAAATGTGTAATTTTAGAAACACCCCTTGAACAAAATGCCTGGATACCTTCAGCAAAACAACTTTCCCCCAAACTATTTTAAAAAATGAAGTTGGAAGGAAAATCCCCAATGTTATTCTATGAGGCCAACATTACCCTGATAACAAAACCAGTCAAAGACATTACCAAAAAAAAAGAAAATGAAAATACAAAATCCTTGATGAATGAGGATATACATTCAAAAATCCTTGAAAAACATCAACAAATGAATCCAGGAATACTTAGAAAGGATTATACACGATGATCAATTGGATTCCTTTCAGAGTCACAAGGATGGTTCAACATACACAAGTCAAGCAGCATGACACATATCTTATAATGGAAGGACAAAATTCACAAAACTATGTCAATACAAAAAATATAAGCATTTGACAAACTTCAACATACATTCATCATCAGAATTCTCATGAAAGTGAGTACAATGAGAACATCTCTCAACATACTAAAGGCTATTTATAACAATTTATAATACTCAGGGGAAATGGTGAAAGCCTTCTGGGTAAATTTGTGAACAAGACAATGATTCCTACTCTCACCATTTCTGTTCAATACTAAAAGAAGAAAGGAAAAGGAAAAGAAAAAGAAGAAAAAGAAACACAAAATGGAAAGAAAGAGGCAAAATTCTCACCATTACTGTAGGCATAACAATATACATACACAGTCCATAAGGGCTCCAAACTGACTATTATGAACAATAAATAATTTCATCAAGGGAGCAGGGTACAAGATTAATGTAAAGAAGTCTCTTGAATTTCTACACATTAATCATGAGATACCATAAAGTGGACGCTGAAATCAATAAAATTTAATACCACTTTCCCCCAAATATCTTGGAATAAATGTAACCACATATATGAAAGATCTTCACACTGAAAATTAAAAAAACATTTACTAAGAAATTAAAAATGATTCAAAGAAATGGAAAGATGTCTTGTGCTCTTGGATTGAAAGGGTTAATATTGTTAACATGGCCGTACTACACAAAGAAACCTACAGATTTAGTGCAATTCCTGTTACGAAGCTGTAGTATTTTCCACAGAACCAGAAAATAAATAACTCTAAGTTTTACATGAAACCATTAAAAATTGCCAAAATGATATTGAGAAAAAACAACAAATCTGGAGGCATAACCCTCCCAAATACCTTACTATACTATAAACCTACAGTAATAAAAAGAGTATGGCATTGGCACAGATATATTATCAATAAAAACAGATAGTGAGCCTAGAAATATTTCCACACACCTATGAGCAACGAATCTATGATAAAGAAGTAAGAGTACACAATGGATAAAAGACAGTCACGTCAATGGATGGTGTTTTGAAAGCTGGACATCTACATATAAAACAGTGAAATGAGAGCATTCCCTGACATCATATACAAAAATAAACTCCAAGTTTATTAAGGAGCTAAATGTAAGACCTGATAGTATAAAACTGCTAGAAGGGAATATAGGTGATACACTATTGGATATATATCATAGGAATATTTTCTTATATCAGTCTCCTAAGGCAAAAGAACAAAAGCAAAAATAAGCAAGTGGGACCTAAACAAACTTGAAAATTTCTGCACAGCTAAGGACACTCTCAATGAAATGAAAATACTGCCTGTGTAATTGGAGAACATATTTGCAAACAATGCAAGTGACCATTGGTTAATAGATGTAGGTTAATAGATGTATCATGGATTTAGGTTTCACAACTCAATGTGAAAAAAAAAAAACCCAATCAAAAACAAGAGCACAGTACCTGGGTTTGTTTTTCTCCAAAGAAAACTTACAGATGAGTAACAGGCAAGTAATAAATTTGCACAACAGTACTAATTATTAGGTAATTGCAAATCAAAACCACAATGAGTTATCACTTCACACTGGTCAAATGGCTATTATCATAAAGTCTACAAATATTAAGTGTTGGAGAAGATGTGGAGGTATGAAATCTCTTTTATACTCTAAGTAGTAATGTAAATTGGTACAACTTGTTTGGAAAACAGTATTCAGATTTGTTTAAAGCCTAAAAAGTTAACTACAATATCACCCAGTAATACCTCTCCTAGGAAAAATCTGGGGAAAACACCCTAAGTTGAGAAGAACCAATGTTCACAAGAGCACTATTTATAATATGCAGACAGAAAAGCAATCCAAGTGTCCACAGTAGACTATGGACTTAAGAAGATATGATGTTTCTATAAATACGCAATGGAATAATACTCAGCCATGAAAATGTATAACACATTGTTTTTCAGCATCCTGAATGGACCTAGTAAATAATGTGCTTAATGAATTAACTTAGACAAAGACAAAAGTATATAATATAATTTATATGTGGAATTTAAAAAGTAACAAATATCTGTGTACATCTATCTATAGCTATCTAATGATAGATGGCAGATAAATAGAAGGAAAATGCATGATTTATAGATAGATAGAGAGATGGAGAGATAGATAGATGGTTAGATAGATAGATAGATAGATAGAGACATGTTGTAGAGGTAAAGAGATAAGATAGACAAGACTTAAGCAGACTCAAAGATATGGGAAAAATTTATGTTTACCAAAGTGGAAGGGAAAGAGATTTTAATGGAAGTGTATTGACAGATACAAAATAGTATCCATAAAATAGAGAAGCAACAAGGATAATCTGTATAGAGCATGGAATTGTACACAATAGCTTAAAATACTTGTATGTTAAAATTATTGTAATAATTCATTATGCAATATAATCTACAAAGTGATTAGAATTACTATGCTGTATATCTGAAACTACACAATATAGTACATCTACTGTACTTCAATTAAAAATAAAACATCTCATGTATAATTTAGTCCTTTTTCCGCTGATAGAAGCTTCCTTTAATATTGTTTTAATTTTACTCTTTACCTTTTATGATTACTGTTTCAAATTATTTCTTTTATTGTTGTGAGCATGTAACCAGTTTGACTTATCTATATTTATTTCTCCTGATTTCCTATTTTTCTCTCTTTAATCCATATAGTATAGTAGCATTTAAAAACATACCCAAAGGAACAGATGAAATTTCTTGTGGTCTCTCCTTAGCATTTTGGTCAATGTTTTGCCCATTTTTGCCAATTTATATTTCTTAGAAGACTTCTTTTCTGTACCTCTTATAAGGTGTCTCGGTTTTGTTTTTTTGTCACATTCAGGTTTGTTTGTCTGGTAAAGTCTTTATTTTCACTTTATATCTAAGTGATAACTATCTAAGTATTATTGGGTGAGTGACTTCTTATTTCAGTAGTTTGAAATGTAATTTTATTTACCTGTGGCCTATGTTTTCTGCTCAGAAATCTGCTGATAGCCTAATGGGGGATCCTTTGTAGATTATCATAAATATTTTTGGTTACCTTTAAAATATTACTCTGCCATTGACTTGCCAATTTTCATGTGACATATCCTAAAGGAGGTCTCTTTTTCATATAGTTATTGGTGTTTTGTTGGCTCATGGAATTGTATATCAGTTCCTTTCACAGGTTCGGGAAGTTATAAACTATTATTTCTTTAAATAAACCATCAGCTGCCTTCTAACTTTCTACTCCCTCCAGGATTCCACTCTAATGTGCACTTCCTGAGGAAGTCTGATGGCTACTGTAGAATTTCCTCACTTTTTAATATCTTGAATATCTGCCCTCTCCTATCATTTCTAGTTTTGTATTGGTGAGTATGTTAATCTCTCTTACAGAAAGACACTCTACTTCCAATGCTTTCTGTTGCATTTTTCATCTCATTTATTAAGTTCTCCTGGTCCTCCAATAATGTTTGGATATTTTATAGTTTCAGTCTCTTTGGTAATGTATTCCTTATCATCATTTCATTTATTCCTGAGCTAACTAAACTGCTTTCTTATTTTTGTTTTTTGTATTGAGATTGTGTATGGCACATATTTGGATTCTCTATTAGTTATGTGGCAATACACCATGACTTTAAGTTTGTTTGCTGCAGGGTTGACATTGTGTGTGTGTGTGTGCACGCAGGTGTGTGTGCATGTGTTTCTGTGACTGTGTCGGTGTCTGTGTGTGTGTATGTGTATGTGTGCGTGCCCTATAATGTTACTGTGACTGGTCATGATCTTGATAAATTATTGCTCTGATGACACTTATAAAAAATTGGGAGTTGGAGTCCTTGCTTTTGTTTTCTGGTAGTTTGCAATATTGCACAATTTTTTATTTTACTTACCTGAGCTACCTCTGATAATATTTCAAACTGTCACTTTGCAGTCGCTACTGTCTGGATAAATGATGTGCTTTCATTGTCACTTCTTAGACTTCTTTGGTAGTTAAAGCCACTGTTGTCACTGGGACGGTGAACCCTTCCTTTTATCTGATATCACTTGAGACTCAGTGTACACATTGAGGAAATGTGTAAAGACTGGTGGGTATTTGGAATCAGACAAGTGCCTTTGATATGTCCAGTGTGGCAAGGTACCTTGTCTCCACCACTGTGAATGGGGATTAGGGAGAGTGTCATGAATGTCTGAGTGTCTGAAGGATGGAATTTCTGTCTCCTTTGTGGCTCCCTCCTAGTTACAGGTGACTATGTGTACTGGTGCAGTTGGAGGCCGATGCAGTGTAATCCAATGAGACCCTGTTTCTACTGGGTTGTCTGAACTTGAGGACTCATATATCCTAGTCAGGGGGCCTTGGTTTCACACACCAAATCTGCTCCTCCCTCAATTCAGCTTCTTTTGTGTGATTTAGTCCACCAAACTTTACCTGTTCACATACGTTCCGGATTATTGTTTTGTGTTGTATTATTTTTGGTTGAGATGTGAACGTTTTATTGACTGTAGATGAAAGGGGAGAGACACAAATTGTTTAAACTTATGTCACTTTTAAAGTATATACTTTTTCAGTTAAAAGCTTAAATTCTACTAAGGACATTATGAAAAGAGTACAGAAAGTGAATAAATCACCTTCCTTTATGTCAGAATACTACATAATCTTTTGATTTTCCTGTTTTTTTTTCTAAAGTTTTTCCCACCTACATGCACGTTTTACTGTAATATATCCCTATAATCTCTTTAAAATCAATTAAATTTTTAAAATAATTCTCACTGCTGTAAATATAGCACTGTTGGTTCTCTAATTTATTACTAGTAGCTTGCACATTTCTGTCTTCTCCATCCTTCTTCCGTGTCCCCACAGGAAACCAAAACTTGGTACACTACACATATATATGTGATTCTGTTCCAATTTTTTAATGATTATTTCTCTTATATCTTTATTTTCCTCATTTAAGTGACAACATAGAATGTTTTTCTCCTTATGACTTATTTTCCTTTGTGCAGCACTCTCTGGGTCCAGTCACATTGTTCCAAGTGACAGAATTTTATTTTTTAATATGACAATGACTAAGTATTTATTATGTTATCTATATCTCACATCTACTTCAGCCAATCATCTGTTGATGGGCAGTTGAGTTGTGCTCCAAACCTTGGCTACTATAAATGATGATGTTAAGAACATTGGGGGTAATATGTCCTTTAGTATAATGTTTTCATATTTTTTCAGATTTCTACCAAAAACTGGAATTGCTGCAACATATAATGCTTCTATTTCTAGTTTTCTGAACACTGTCCACACTTTAATAATAGTGGATGCATCAATTTATATTTCCACGAACAGTGTACCTGGGTTCCCTCTTCCCAAATTTCTTATTAATGTTTATCATTTGTAGAATTTTGTTAATAGCCATTTTGGTTGCTGTGAGATTATATTTAATTCTGGTTTTGATTTATGTTTTCCTAATGGATAGCAACGTTATGTTTCTTTGTATGTGAAGAAAATCATCCACATGTCTGATTTTGAAAAGTTTCCATTAAGATCTTTCAACTGCTTTTAATTTGGGGTCTTTAATTTTTAAATATTGAGACTAATATGATATATATATCATATTATATATATATATTATGGATATTAACATTTTGTTGGTTTCATTGTCTGAAATTTTTCCTTATATTCTATCTGTTATCATATCTCTTGTTGAAGTTTTCCTTTGCTCTGCAAAAGATTTTGCACTTCACACTTATATAAGACACAGAGTCCATGTATCGCATAGTATATCTACGTTTTCCTCAGTAAACTAAAAACTGTAATTGTTCCTTTTCCTTTTTTTTTAATTTGGGGACAGATCAAAAATAAACATTGCTATGATTTATCTCAAATTCATTTCTGCTCCTGTTCTTTGTCAGTAAATATACAGTTTCGGGTTTTACATTTAGGAAATCAATCCATTTTTATCTTATGTTGCATACTATGGAAGGAAATGCTCTTACATCTTCCTTTTACGTGTACTGTCCAGTTTTCTCAAAACTACTTGTTCAAGAGACTGCCTTTTTTCAGTTGTATACTCTTGCAACCTTCATTGTAGACTAATTGACCATATGTGTGTGTTGGTTTATTTTAGTACTCTTTATTTTGTTCCATTTATCTATGTGTTTCTTGAAGTGCCATATTTTGATGCATTTATTACTGTAGCTTTGTTGTATGTTATATACTCAGGGAGGATAATACCCACAGCTTTGCTCATTTTTAAAAATAATTTTGGAAAATTTTTGTCTTCAAGGTTTTTGCATAAATTTTATTATTTTTCTCCTTGTTGTGAGAAGAAACTTATGGATTTTGTGAGAATAGAAATTTACTAAAAGAAAAAACCTGAGAAAAATTCTAAAGTGTGGAGGATAAATCATACATTATTAACAACAACTGGATTGCTGTATAAATCAAAGAAAAAATATATAAAGAAAAATGACAAAAAAAACAAAATCTATGGGGTATAACAAAAGCAATATTAAAAGGGATACATATAGCAAAATAATCACACTTATACAAATAAGAAACATGTCTCTCTTACAACATATTCTTACAACCAACAGTTGTAGCAAAATAATAAGCAAGCTTGTTAGTAGAAGGAAAAACAGCTGAAAGGTCAGAACATAATTAAATAAAATAAAGATTAAAAGCAGAATCATTTAATCAAACAAAGTAATTGCTTTTGAAAGATAAATAAGGTTGATAAACTTTAGCCAGACACATGAGCAAAAAGAGAGTACAGATTCATTAACTCTGAAATAAATGAGAAATTACAGCTTACATCAAAGAAATACAAAACATCATATGAAGATACCACAAATTATTATATGCTAATAAAATGGAAACCCTGGAAGAAATGAACAATATCTAAGAAAGAACTAATCTCCAGGATGGAATGAGAAGTAGAAAATATTAACAGATTAACACTAATGAAATTGAATAAGTAAATAAACAAAATCTCCCAAGAATCAAAATTCCAGGCCTAGAGAGCTTCACAGGTGATTTCTGCCAAACATTTAGAGAAGAGCTATCACCTATACTTCTCAGCATATTCCAAAAATTTTGAGAGGAAGGGAGGCTTCCTACCCCACATTTCTGTATCACACTACTACTAAAACAGGAACAAATACCTCAAAAAATTACAGGTTACATACTAGCGATTAGCATAGATTCAAAATTCATCACTAAATTGTTAGCATTTCAAACAATACATTAAGAGGATTATACATTATGAATCAGTCAATTTTATTCCAGGGATACAAAAGTGATTCAATACCCACAAATTAATCAGTATGATACACCACACTAAGAACCTGAAGAATAAAATTAATATGGTTACCTCAATAGAGTCATAAAATGTTTTGACAAATTCAGTATCTATTTATGAATATATTTCTCCTCAAATTGGGCATGAGGAAACATACCTCAAAACAGTTAAGGTCTTATATGACAAGAACTCAGCTAACATGACACTCACTGATTAAAAGCTTAAAGCATCTCCAATAAGAGCAGGAAGAAGACAAGGGTGCTCACTCTTACCACTTATATTCATTGTAGTATTGGAAATTCTAGCCATAGCTATTCAAAATAAATGTAAATAAAATATAGCTGATTAAGAAAAGGAGTAAAAGTATCTGTTTGCAGATGACATAATTTAAACAGAAATCCTAAAAATGGTGCCACAGAACTACTAGGGCTTATCAATGCATTTGGTAAAATTTCCGAATGTAAAATTAACAGAGAGATGTGTTGCATTTCTACACACTAACAACAAGCTAACTGATACAGAAAGTGAGGGAACTGTCTCATTTACAGTTGCATTACAGAAAAAAAAATCAAGAAATATATGCAACCAAGGAGATAAAAGTCCTGTACTCAGAAAACTATAAAATATTTATAACAGAAATTGAAGATAATGCAAACAGATGAAAGGATATACTGTGTTCGTAGATGAGGAAGAAAATATTATTTAAATGACAGTACAAGACAAGAAAATACACAAATTAAATTCAGTGCCTATCAAAATACCAAGGGCATTTTCAGACACTTAAAATAAATAATTCTAAAATTTTCATGTAAACACAAAAAAATTGAAATCACTAAAAAAAAAGAAAACAAAACAAACAAATTAGAAACACAAACAACTTTGACAAAGAACAAAGAGGATTTATCACTGACCTTCATTTGAAAATATAATACAAATCCACAGTAATAAAAATAATACGGTAGTGGCACAGAACAAACAGAATAATGGAACACAAAGAATGCCTAGAAATGAAATCAGACAGTTATGGTCATTTAGCCCATTACAAAAAATGAATATACAGTGGGGGAAAGATAACCATGAAACTGATCAACATCACGAACCATCAGAAAAATGCAAGTCTAAAGCACAATGAGATTTTATGTCACACTAATCAGAATAACTATTATCAAAAAGATAACAAAAATAAGTGTTGATGAGGATGTAGGAAAAACAACCCTGATGCACTCCTGGAGTGAATGGGAATATGTGCTGCCATTGGAGAAAACAACATGGAGATTTATCTAAAAATAAAAATGAAATATAATTCTACATTTCCATATCTGGATACTAATTCCAAGAAAATAAAAACAGTAATTAGAAAGTATAAATTCATACCTATATTCATTGCAGCATTATTCACAATAGACAGCATATACAAGCAAATTAATTGCTCTTAAATACATGATGGAAAAATGATGTGTGTTTATAATATATATATATATATATACCCATCTTAACTACAGATTTATCTATATTTACATAAATATATACACACAGGAACTAAATATATATGCAGTATTTATATGTATATATATGTACACACACAGATAAAAATACAATGGGTTATTATTCAGTTCTAAGCAGAATAAGTTTTTGTCATTTGCAACAAATGGGTAGACCAAGAGGGTAATATGCTAAGTGAAATAACTCAGAAGGAGAATGATAAGTGCTGAATGATTTTACTCACATGTGGAATTTTAAACAAATGAACATAACAACACAAAAAGGAGTTAAACATAAAGAAAGAAACAGGATTTTCACAAGAAGGAGGAAAATGGGGTGAGGAAAAGAAAAATTTGAGGAAAATTAAGAGAGAAAATTTTCCAGTTGCAAATTAAATGAATCAGGGACAAGAAATGTAATGTATTGGGAATACTCAATAACTATGAAATACCTTTACATAGCAACATATCATAACTAGATATATTCTGGTGAAAAGTATGAAATGTATTAAAAATAGCGAACAGTATGTTGTGTAGGAGACACTAACACAGTGTTATAGATTAAAGTATACTTCAAGAACAAACATACATACTTATAGAAAAAGAAACTGGATTTGTAATTAACAGAGGCAGGGGTTGGAAAAGGAGTATTTGATTAATGCACTCAAAAGCTACAAACCTCCAGCCTTAAAATAAACGTGTTATAGGGATGGCCCGTAATAACATGAAAATTACAATTAAAACTGCTTTATGTTCTATATGAATGTTGTTAAGAGGGCTAACCATAAGTTTTCTCATCACAACCAAAAGACAAATTGTATTTCTTTAAAATTGTATCTAAATGAAATAATTAATTCTCCCTAGAGTTGCTATGATATTTATTTCATTATAGTTGTAAATCAAATCACTAGCCTATGCACCAATATTTAATGTTTTATGCTAATTCTATCTTATAAAAGCAGAAGGAAAAATGGAAATTCAATGGTCATTTATTCCCATGTCATTTCTCATGATTGTTTTTGCAGCAAGTAAACTTGAGTCATGATATACTTATCCTAAGTAAAGATACTAATAAATAAGTGATTCTAATAAATTATACATAAAGATACTAATAAAATTAGTGTTTTACCATGCCTTAAACTTTCTTCATGGTAACAGCCCACTGCTTCTGTAGGCATCAAAATTTCTCTCTGTGTATTCATCTGAGATTAGGGAATGGATACAAATTTAAAACTGGCTGCTCTTGCTGTGATTGATAAAGTTCAATGGCTCTGACCGATGGTCTCAACTCCACAACAGCATCGGTAAGAAAAGAACATGCTAGGTTGCTTAAAATCTCAGCATGGTAAAATCTTAGAACTCCTACAATTCTTAACTGCAATGGGAATGCAATAGAGACAAAGACTTAATTTTGGATAAAAATGTGGTGTTTTCTCATGTTTGCATTCGGGAATGTGAGGATAATCCCTGAGATCCACAACAAAGATTCTTGCTCTAGTGCTGGGCAAAGAAGTGTAAAAGTTCTGCATTATTAGGAATGAGGACTGCTTTCAAAATGATTACTACGCTCACTCAATTCCAGGCAGTCCAAGGGAGGAAAGGATGTTGCAATTTCTAGGAGAACGGGAATAAGTCAGTGACTCAGACTCTATAAATTAGTCAAATGGTGTCCAAAGCCAAAATAAGTTGTGTCAACAATGAGAATTAAAAGAAAAAAACACAGACATAAGCTTAAATTAAAAAGGTGATACAGTCCTGTTCTAGGCTCTGGGGACTGGAGAATTTATATGCCTCAGTTCCATTCAAGGGTTGAGAGGCTTGGCCCAAGCATCAGCTCGGGATTCAATGAGCAGGTAGCAATTAGTACACTGGGAGAAATATAATCTACCTCTCCCAGATCAGATGAAAATCTGGTGGCTCAATGAAACTCTTAATTCACAGGGATTCTGCCAGATGCAGAGGAATAATTCAATGATGACTCAACTAAGACAAACTTAGTTACTGCTTAACAATCCAACTTCACACACACACAGAGTGATAGAGAGATTTGTGGTATTTAGTGGGAAGAATTCAGTGGGCAGGGCTCAGAGAATAGTTTTCAAACACCAGCCAACTTTTGTACATTTGCCAATAGTCTAGATTTTCCCAGGTAGAAATCTACAGATGGACAAACAAACAATATTCTTCTTTAGGATTTCTAATTTTGAAAGTAAACTGTTGCTTTAGACTTACAATTATTGAAACTTGTTAAGATGATCACGGTAAGACCCACTCTCTGATAAGAGAGATGGAAACTAGCTGTTGAACCAGCCCATTTTTACCCCAGACTGCTAATGTAAACAACAATATAGCCACCATCAGTGTTCAGCTGACAAACTTAAAAGCTTGATTTTTCTGTTGTAGGAAGAACCAATGCTGTCCAGACACAGTTCTCCATCTGCAAGAGGTCTCTATTCTTCTCTTGGTAAAGGTCATATTGTTGGGATGTTTCTAGAGTTCACCCTGGCCCATGTGCCCATTCTCCAGATTATCAAATGCTTTCATCAAAACTGGTAACAAATTTTCAGTACTCAATTCTGCCATTCCAGTCTTATCAGCTGACACTGGCTACATCATTGTGAGCAGTAGCCTTAGGCTCCCTGACCTTGCCTACAATTTTTCCAGCATTTCAGGGCATTTCACACTATGAAAGTGCTTCACCTTTTACTTTAAATTAATGGGAAATTGTCAAAGACGTCCGTGAATATTTTATATTTCCTAATATCTGTATAAATTCAGTATTCTTGAAGTTGGACAAATTTTTAATTCTACCACCCTCACCTCCTTCTAGTCTACACATCTTAGATTACATTTAGGTTACTGAACACCACCACCCCAACCAAGGGGCTAGTACCTCCTAGATACTTCCTGCATGAAGGTTAGAAGGGGCACAAGTTATGCGGGGTGTAAAAACCTACATTAACTCTTTGCAATGTCACTGTCTCTTGTGGACAAAGCTCTGATTCTAAGAAGTAAATTAATTAGAAGGCAGTATAGTTATTGGTATGCAGAAGAGAATCAGCTCTTTTGGGATGGGTGGGTGATGAAGAGCCAGGAAAATATCCAGCAAATGAGAATGAAATGCCTTAGGCCTCTCGAGGTATGAATTAAGAAGAAAATACTTTGTCTCCTGTATCTACCTCCAATATCTGTCTTGATTGACTAGTCCTTGGGCTATGAAAAGAGTTAGTTTGTGGTGAAGAGTAAAGACCATAATGAAATAGTTAGAAAACCATGAGAGTTTTGCTGTTTCAGGAAAGTAGATTTTGCTTAAAGTCAACATGAATTTTTCATTCACTGAATACAAAAATGCATCCTGTGGCATGTGCTGTTTTCTGTGCTGGTATCCAAGAAAGATGAGGAAAAGGGGATAGACAGAAAACATCTGTAGGAGTTGGTTTCTGTGCTGAGATGGGGATAGTCTAAGTAGGTAAAAGAGGACACCCAAAGTCCAAGGATAAGCTGGGTTAAAAGTGTTGAGTTTGGAGCTAACATTGTTGACAATCATTTGCCTGGACGTATGTCCAGATACAGTGAAACATAAAGATATGCCTAGGTAGTCAGATGCCAGATTTATAAAGTAATAACTAAACTAAGTTGCATTTGTTTGCTTAAATTTGAAAAGGCATTAAGTGCCACCCTGAGGACGTAAGCTTGTCTTTGGCTGGAACATAAAAGCAAGATAAAGTAATGACTAGAAAATATAGTGTAGACACTTGAGGGCAGGAAATGAAACCACTAATTGTAATGCTTTGAGAACAGCACAAGGAAGACGATAGATAAAATTACTTCTTAAATTCTACCACATGCTGAATGTGCCATCTGAGACTACATCATGTGTCATTTTTGATTCCAGGGATGACATAATTGAGACCATGATCCCTGGGCCGGTTCCTGCATTTATCTCCTGTTCCAACCTATCTTAATTTAACACTTTTCATACTTTCCAGGATGAACCAGAAACCACTTAGTACTTTTCCCCCTCTCCATGTTTTATTCCTTTTCCAAATTCTTCATTTTTTCTTCTTCCTTTCAAGAAATTATTTAAATTTACTCCCATATTGTTCCATCAAATGATCATGTCAATCAAGTATCTATTTTTTTCTTTATATGGCAACTTAGTCTCTCGTTTAACTCTTTACTCTACTTGAAAAAAAAATAAAGAAAATACAGGTGCACATCTATTTTTATTGCCCCCCAAAAAAATTGCAGATATTTGTCGACGTTTGCCAACCTCAATTTAATCTTTGTTATCCTGCATAATCTGGTAGTCCTCTGGTACATCAGCTGTAATTAGGATGACGTTGATAAACTGAAAATTGCTGATGAGTTGGCCTTGAAAGAGATGTAGCTGATGTATCTGATATCATTGGCACTGGAAAGTGTGGGTTGATCCCTGGTTGAAATTTAGGAAAACGACCTTCATTGGCAGATATGTCGTGATATCTGTTTGGAAAAGCAGAAGGCTCCACCATCAGTCCAAAATAATTGCTCTATATGGAAGAGAAGATGCTGTACTGAGAAGTAGAAATTGAAGTTGTAATGGAGTTCACAACATGGCCATTTGCTTCATTGTAGCTACTTTGAGAGTGCCCGAGGACAATGTTCAACTGATTTAAATTACCTCATTGATACACTGCAATTTGTTCTGGTGGTCTAAGTGACATTGATGATGGAGGAGAGAAATCACCTCTGATCGGGATAGTTGTTTCACCAATTATGTGGCTACTAGAGGGCTTTCTTATTAGAGTCATATTTAAATTTGCAGAAGGTAAAAATGCACTTTCTCCACTGGTGTCAGTCACAAAACCAGAAATATGATAATCCATATTACCCCCTGCTTTAAAGTGCTTCTTGTTGAAATCTTCAGCCAATGAAGACACCAGAGAGGAATTTTTAATGCCAACTCTTCTTTTTATTCTCACAAAAAGCTGGGGACAGCACCGTTTAAAATTTGGATTATGATACAACTGCAGCTACAACCGAAGGAGAAACATTTTTGTAATATATTAAACAAAATACAAGACTACAAAAAGGCTAACCTATTAAGCCTCAGATTCCATGTTTACTATGCATAGATAATATTATCAAAATATGAACATTGCTAAGGATAGTGTGAAGTTCCTTAATTGGAATATACACATTTAAATAGTATGCTCATCAAATTTAATGAATTAGCATTTGCAGTAATGGTGAATGGCACTTTTTAAAAGCAGCTTTAAAAGCTTTATTTAGATTTCTGGAAAGAGTCATAGTTGCAAGCAAAGTTTCCCTTAATCTTGACTACTTAAGGCACTGTCCTCATTTTTTAGAGAAAATAAAGTATTCTAACCTTAGTAGTTTTACAATTTTCAAAATCTAGCTTTACATTTATATTACCATTGATTGATATACAAAATAAATTTTCATAAATAAGTTACCAAGTGGTAATTAAAATTTGTCAATACCTTTCTTAAAACAGAGGCTACATTTTCTTCTGCCAGAAAGTCAGCTAGACAAGGAGTCCTTTGAAAATTCTGCCACACTTTCCTAAACCCATAAAGTTTAAGATGTCTAAATAAACTTTTCATACTTCCAGTTTCAAATATTCTGAAAGGGGCCTTTCTTTCCAAAACTTCCTTCTTGAAGACATCTTCAACAATCACTATGGAAGATCCATTATCACCCCACCAGATGGATTTCAATTGGTCATCCCCAGCCATTTTCCAGAGTTTTCTTGGAAATTTCAGAGAATGAAATTCATTATCTTCATCTGGTACAGAGACAGAATGTGTGTCACATGGTGTTTTTATTAAGGATTCTTCAGACAAAATCTGAAAAGCATTTTATTCAATCATAGACCTCAAGTCCAAGTCCCCAGAGAATGTTCGATCACACAATAGAGATCTTCCGGAATTTCCTGAACCAGTTTGTCCAACTTTAGGAGACACAACTTGAATTTCTGAAGAAATATGTGGCATCTCAAATAACTTTTTCTACAGCTACTTTTCTAATCTGCATGGTTTTGAGCACTGCAGCTTCAAATGCTGCTTTGGCAGGGCTGCACAGGTAAACTGCTAGGCCTTCGCCATGGTTCTCAACTTGAGTAGCTGTGACATCACAAAACGACTGGTCTCCCAGCAACTCAAGTATAACATTCAGCCAGTGTTTATTTCTCATTCATCCAGTTAAAATGATACAGATAGGATGCTTATTTTTATAGTCTGATCTACAAATATTATCCAACAATATCTTTTTAAATAATTTAATTTTGGGGTCTATAAAATAAAACCAATCTCCAAACATTTGTACATAAATTTATACCAGATTTGTAAACAGAGTACAAATAATGCACATAATATATAAAATAATTTTAAAGTTTTGGAATTTAAAGTGAAATTTGTGTAAAACCTGTACAGAAAATATATATCTGTTTCAAAATCATTTGTAATTAAAGTGAAAAATAATTTAATTTGGAAATGGAAGTAGGTATTTATCTGTGTACCTTATAATAAGTATCTCTATATTCAGAACATGAGCAGAATAAATATAAGTTTATTTGTTTTGTATAAAAATAAATGGTAAGTAATTATGAAATAAAATTAGAAAGAAATAATGAATCAAATTTAAGAAATCCCAAAGGGTGGAATTTTGTTTTTAATTGTAATTCAGTTCTATAAGTTAAACAAATGTAATTTAATATTCTACTTTAAAATTAGAAACGAAAAAATCTTATTGTATATTTACCAATGTTTATCTTTGACTTTCTTTCACTCAGAGGTTTTTCAGTCCCTAAAAGGAATAAATTTTCTTGTCATCTTTATAATCCATAACCTTGTGGCTTCTGTTAATTGTTCAAAAATGATGTTGATAAATACACTTATGCACAAGATCCTGGGTTCAATAGGCACTGCCTCCATTAAGGGGCAAACAAAGAAACAATCAAAAAACAAAGAAATAACACTATATGTGTGTTGGGTGGAAAAGACAAGGTAATGCGTTTTAGGAAGCAATATGTATCTCAGTCCTGAAACAGTTGATATTGTTAGCAAAATATGGCATTTTAAGGCAAGTGTTTTGTTCTCTAATTGTAAATAGCTATGTTCTGTATCAGTAAACTCTAGTAAATCCAGTTCTACCAAAAGTTATATTATTTTTTAGATATAAATTCCATTAAACATAAGCCAAATTCAAAATGAGAGATAGAATTTTTAAATAAATAAATGTGCACTCAAGCTAGAATGTAAATTTATTTTTCAGTATGTGTTCATTCCATTCTAAATAAACATTAGCAACCTGAATTCATTGCATATTATAAGTATTATAAAATATAGTTATGTATGATTTAGTCCTGATTCATAAATATTACTTATCATATGCAAATCTATATATGTGATACAATCCCTTAAAAAGCTGAGAATTCAAAAACAATAATCTCAATAAATGTAAGAAAATTATTCACAGGTCTGATCTTTACATTTTTATAAAAATATTGTTTACAAATACACTTTAAACAGAATGTAACTAAAGATAATAAAAGCCATATATGAAAAACCAATGACGAACATCAAGTTCAATGTTAACATACAGGAAGGTTTTCCTCTGGTCCAGTAATAAGAAAAGGTAGCTCATTCTCACAAATACTAAATTACACAACTTGAAGTCCTAGCCAGAACAACTAGTCAAGAAAAAATATAAAAGGCATTCAACTTGTAAAAAAACAGTAAAATTTTTACAGATGACTTAATTATGCATAGATAGAAAACTCCATAGACATCTCCAGTGAATGTAACAAATAATGAACAAACTTAGTAAACTTGCAGAATACAAAATCAATATACAAATATCCATTGCTTTTTTATATAGTAACAACAAATTACCAGAAAGAGAAATCAGGAAAACAATTGTGCGTATATTTATACAATACAGAATAAACTAGGAATACATTTGATAAGTGAAATAAAAGATCTAAACATAGATCTATAAATTACAGTTTCAAGAAATATAAGTAAACAAAATAAATAGAAAGATATTCTCTGCTTATGGATTGTATACAATGTGAGGAACTATTCTAATCTATAATTTACATGTTCAATCTCCCTTGCACTACTTATTGAGGAGAATGTCTATTCTTCATTTTATACTCTTGCTTCCTTTTTCATGGGTAAATTGATCATAAGTGTGAAGGATTATATCTGGGTGCTCTATTCTCTTCTATTTATTGCTGTCTGTTTTTGAGCCAGTATCATGTTGTTTAAATTACTAAAGCTTTGTTGGGCTGTTTAACATCAGAGAACTTTACACTATTAGATTTAATACATTTTTCAAGATTATTTTGGCAACTCATGATCTATGTGTTAACATATAAATTTTGAAATTAACTGTTCTATTAAATGGAAAATTCTCATGGGTACTATGACATGAATCACACTAAATGTAGATTGCTTTGTGTAGTATGGTTGTTTCAACCACATTGTTTCACATCATTAACATAAGAGATCTTTTCATTTCTTTGGATCAGTTTTAATTTCCTTCATCAATGTTTTCTATGTTTTAATGTATAGGTTTTCTTCTTATTTGTTAACTTCATTTCTGCACATTCTATTCATATATATATAATTACATATATTATATTTCTAAACACATTTCCTACACAAATACAACAGGCAGAAGGCAGTGGCAAGACATATTCAAAGTCCTGAATGAAAGAAAGCTGAAATCTAAGATAATTTATCAAGCAAGGCTATCCTTTAAAATAGAAGGAGAGATAAATAATTTCCAGACAAGCAAATACTGAAAGAATTTAGCAACAGAAAAATAAATAATGAAAGATATTCTCTAAAAAAAAAGAAGCAGGATGCTATAGAAAAGAGAAAGGCATAATTAGAAAGGCAATAGCTACAATGTCTGACAATAGAATAAACATGATGTTGTAAAAGAGGACATCAAAAATTTAAGGGTCAAAGAGTGAAACAGGAAAATACAGAGTATTTTCTTCTTGTTTCTGTTCTCTATAAGAGGGGTAAGAGTTGCATTCCTTTCAGTTAAAATAAAAATATATAGTAATGGGACAATATACATACGAAACATGGTAACCATATGTCAAAAGCTTACAATGAAGACACAAAGCCAAAAGAAACAAAGATAATAAGAGAAAACTTATCAAGCCACACAAAGAAAATGAAATGAACAAAAAGGAAATACCGAATCAACTGGAAAATGACATTCAAAATGGAAATAAACACCAGTCAATCAATAATTATCACAAATGTTAATGGATTTAGTGTTTCAATCAAAAGATATATATTGTCAGATGGGATAATATAACAAGTCCCTACATTATGAAGCATAGAAGAGACTCACTTTAGGAAGAGGAACACACATTATTTGAAAGTCAGAAGATGGAAAAGCATATTCCATGCAAATGAACATGACAAGAAAGCAGGAATAGCAGTTCTGACTTCACACAAAATAGACTTTACATGAAAGACCTAAAGATAAACAAGACATGATATAATGCTTAAAGGAGCAATAAAAAATGAGCATATTAAACTAATTAAGATATATGCACTCAATATAGGAGCACATAAATACATAAAGCAAATACTAAAAGATAAAAAGTGAGAAATGGATGGGAACACAATCACAGTAGGAGACTATAACCCCCATTACCATCACTCGAATTGTCTTTCAGACAGAAATTTAAAAAGGGAACAAAGATACAAAAAGATACAATAAAATAATTGGAGTTGGTTGATATTTCCAAAACAGTTTTCCTCTCCAAACAGAATATACATTCTTTTCCAGTTCAAATGGAATATTTTCAAAGAAAGATTATGTATTCAGGCACAGAAGAAGCCTGAACAAATTTAAGAAGATAAAAATTATTTCAAGCATCTTTTCTGAGTACAATACCATGAAACTAGAAATCCTTCAAGGAAAAACACGGAGAAAAATGACTTCATGTAAATTAAACACCATGGTACTAAGACAAGTGGGGCAGGTAAAGAAGTAAAAGAAGAAATTAAAAAATATCTTGAGAAATATGTCAAAACACTACACAAAGTCTATGGAATACACTTAAAGCAGGCTTAAGAGGGAAGTTCATAGTGACAAGGCACTCCTCAAAGTAGAAGAGCAATTTCAAATAAATAATGTAATGTTCTATGTAAACTAATCATGAAAGAAGAGCAAACAAAACCAAAAGTCAGCAGAAAGAGAGAAATAAGAAAGATCAAGGAAGAAATAATTGAAATACACATTAAAAATAGAAAAAAATCAAACAAAATCCTTTTTGAAATAGTAAACATAATTGACAAAACTCTGGACAGGCTCACCAACAAGAAAAGAGAGAGAACACAAATAATATAAAAATGAAAATGGAGAAACTACAAAGAGTACAACAAATTTACAATATATCATAAGGGAATATCATGAGCAACTGTATGGAAACAAACTGGATAACCAGGAAGAAAAGGAGAAGATTTTGGAAACATTCAGCCCACCAATATTGCATCAATGAGAATTTAACCATTTGAACAGACAGATCACCAGAAATGGAATAGAATTATCAGTAAAATAAAAAATATCTGCTAACAAAAATTCAGACCCAAATAGCTTCACTAGGGAATTTGACCAAACATACAAAGAAAAATCCATACCAGTCCTCTTCAAACTCTTCCAAAATATTGATATGGAGAGAGTACACACAAACTCACATGGTAGGCCAACATCAACCTGATACGAAAACCAGACAAATGCCCTACCCCAAGAGAAAACTATAGGCCAATATCATTGATAAACATTGATGTAAATATCCTTAAGAAAGTATTAACAAACAGAATCCAATAGCATGTAAAAAAAGATCATACACCATGGTCAAGTTAGGTTCATCCCAGGAACACAAGGATGGATTCACTTATGCAAATCAATCAATCAATTGTAATACACCATATCAATAACAGAGAGGACAAAAAACCACATGATCATCTCAGTAGATTCAGAGAAAGCAGTTGATACAAATTAACACCTAAGCAATAAAAGTTCTTATCACAGTGAGCATAGAGGGAAAATATCCTAACATAATGAAAGCTATTTATGACAAACATACAGCCAGCAAAATACTCAATGGTGAAAAACGGAAAGCCTTCCCACAAAAACCTGAGAAAAGACAAGGTTGCCCATTGTCACAATTTCAATTCAATATAGTCTTGGAATTCCTATCCACAACGATCAGGCGGGGAAAATAATAAAAGTATTGAGACTGGAAAAGAAAAGTTAAAATTGTCATGATATGCAGAAATGACACTATATAGAGAAAGCTGTAAAAGTTTCACAAAAAATACTTAGGCTAGAAAAGGAACTGGGCAAGTTACCGAGATTAATGTACAAATACCAATTGCATTTCTTTACACTACCATTGAATCAACAGGAAAACAAAATATAGAGACAACCGTTTTTATAACTGCACCCAAAACTATAAAATGCTTACAAATAAATCTGACCAAGGAGGTGAATGAATTATACATGAAGAACTAGAAAACATTGATTGAGGAATTCAAGAAATATTTGAAGTTTGAAAAGATACCCAATGGTCTCGTAATGGAAGAAAAATTGGTTAAAATGGTCATACAGCCCAAGGCAATCCCCAGGCTTAATGTGATTTCCTATCAAATTATGCAAAACTTTTCTTTTTGGGACTGAAACAAATGATCCTAAGATTTACATAGAGTCATAAAACATCCATAATTTCCAAAGAAATATTAAGGAAAAAGAAAGAGGCTGGAGGAATAAACCACCATTTCTCCATACACTACTGCAGAGCTACAATAATCAAAGTGACATGATATTGGTACAGAAACAGGCATATGGACCAATGGAACAGAATAGAGGTCCTAGGAATAAATCTACAGGCCTATGTTCTATTAATCTTTGACAGAGTAGCCAGGAATATGACAGAGAAAAGAATATCTCTTCACCAAATGTTGGAAAAATTGGATAGCAGCATCAGAGCAATGAGTTAGAACAATCCTTCACTCCACTCACAAGAATAAACTCAAAATGGGTTGAAGATTTAAATGTAAGGCAAGGCACAGTATATCTCCTAGAAGAAAACATACGCAAAACACTCTGATATAAATCTCAGCAATGATCTACTAGAACAGCCTACCCAGGTAATGGATGTAAGAGCAAAATTAATAAATGGGACCTAATAAAACATAAGCTTTTGCACAGCAAAGGGAACCATAAACAATGCCAAATGACAAGCTAATATATTAAAGAAAATATTTAGAATTCATGCAAATGACAGTCTTATTATCCAAAATATAAAGACATCATACAACGTAATAATAATAATAAAAAAAAGAAACCAAATCTGGGCAGAAGCCCTAAACAAGCAATTCTCCAATAGAGACATACAAATGCCACATAGATATGTGAAAAATAATATTGCTCCATATCATTATCAGAGAAAGGCAATTCAAAACTGTAATGAAGTATCACTTCACAATAGTCACAATGGCCATTATTCAAAATTCCACAAATATTAAATGCTGGCATTCCTGTGGAGAAAGGGGACCCTCCTACACTGCTGGAAGGAGTGTAGTTTGGTGCAGTCATTGTGGAAACCAGGATGGGGATTCCTCAAAAGAATAAAAATAGACTTAACATACTATCCAGCAATCCCACTTCTGGGTATACATGAAAGGGAACCATAATTCAACAAGACACCTGCAACCCAATGTTCTTAGCAGTTCTATATACAACAGCCATGAAATGGAAGCAACCTAATTGTCCAACAACATATGACAGTATTCAGAAATTATGCTGTATTTACACAATGGAATAATATTCTGCAATAAAAAATGATAAAACAATGACATTTGCAGCAAAATTGATGTCCCCAAATAGTGTCATTCTAATTGAAGTAAGCCAGAAAGAGAAAGAAAATTAATACATGACATGATATATGTGGAATCTTCAAAAAAATTTGTATGAGGACACTATGATTTCATCTACAAAATTGAAACACAGTCACAGATCTACTAAACAATTTTATGAATACTGCGGAAAGGGGCTCTGAGAGGATATATTTGGGAGCCGTAGATTCATAAATTATTTTCACTATATATAAAAATAGATTTTTTTCAAAATTTCTCTTGTATGACACGGGGCAGTAAGTCAAATATTGTGAAGTAATGTTTAATAGGCACAAAAATATATGCATGTAAGAGGACACTGTGCTGTACACCACAGATTGACACATTGTAAATGGCAGTACTTCATTCATAAATAAATGAATAAATATGTACATAGGTAAATTAATTATATAAATAAATAATAAAAAAATAAAAATATTTAAAAATAAATGAAATACAAATATTCACACTACTTAACTTTACACATCAAGGATCAAGGAGAAAACAGAAACGATAAAGAAGAAAATTGAATGAATGTGAGTAAGGCAAATAACCAGAGAATCAATTTAAAAGATTAAAAAAAAATACCTAAGTATGTTTCTTTTAAACAAAAATTGGGCAAATGTTTAGGTTGGCTAAGAAAATAAAGACTCAAATATAATTAGAAATAAAACAGAAGATATTGCCACTGATGTTGTAGAGATGCAAAGCATCATAAGAAATTACCACTAGCCAACGATTTGAATGACCTAGAACAAAAGACCAATTCCCAGAAACATATGTCTTCCAATATTGAATCAAGAAGAAATTGGAAAGATAATAGGGCAAAAGTGTGTTTGAGTAAGTCAAAAATCAAACTTCCAAAACCAGAAAAAATTTACAGGACAACATTACTGGTGAATTCTGTCATACAGTTGAAAACAATTTTCACCAATTCTTCCCCAAATCTTCCAAGAATTTGAAGGGCTTGAAAGATTCCAAACATGTTTATGCTGCGAGCTTTATCTGCTTAACAGGCTAGAAAGGACATTACATGCAAAATATAGAATATTATCCCTGATGAACATATGTACCAAAATTCTCAACAAAACACAAGCAAAATGAATCCAAAAACACATTTAATGTATCATAAACATACATGAGTAAAGGGATTTATCCCTGGGTTTAAGGATACGTCAAACTATTCAAATCAATAAAGGTGACATGCCACACTAATAGAATGAGTAAAAGAACTCACATAATCATTTCAATAGGTTCAGAAATAGCATTTTATATAATGCAACATACTTTTAAGATACTCCCAACAAATAAATTAACCCTGTCAGTGGCACGATATCATTTACACACAATATGTGGAGAGAAACGAAGCAGTTCTCCGTTTTTTGATTCTTAGAAGAAGGGTTTATATAGGACTTACACAATGCCTCACATATAATCTAAGTTATAACAATGTTAATAATCTTAAGTATTTATGTTCCCATGCTCCTGCAGTAAGCACAGGATGTTAAATGATCAAGGATTGTTTTAAAATTCATCACGGAACTTCATTAAGTAGGCCATCTCTTACCCAGCCGTCTGTGCCTGTCTTAGGTTGTCCTCCTCTGAGGATCTTACCCAGCATAGGCTATCCAGCCATCCATACTGGATACATTGAGTAGGGCATTTCTTATCCAGCCTCGATATGTGACATTCCTCACAGCTTGTTTATCAGTTCAGCCCATGGGCTCATTCTCTAGAGTCTTCAGACAGGAGCCTAAAAATCCAACATCCCTTGACAGAAAAATGGATGAAGAAAATTTGATGTTTGTATGCAATGGAATCAATACTTTGCATTCTTATCAACAGTGTCCACGGTGTTACTTTTTCTCCATAATCTCACCAAAATCTATTTCTTTTCTTTTTGATGAGAAACTTCTGACAATTGTGAGGTCTTGTCTCATTTTTGGTTTATGACATCGCTAATAATTTATAACTCTGAACACGTTTTCATGTATTTTATAGCCAACTGTATGTGTTCTGAAGAAAATTGATTCAGATCTATCTATACAGTTACTGTGTACATCTTTTTTAATTGGATTGTTTGCTATTTTTTGTTCTTGTTTTGGGGTAAGACTTTGCCATACATTTTGGATATTAACACTTGATTAGAAATTATCACTTGCAAACATATTCTCCCGTTGTGTTTGTTGACTGTTCATTTTATTGATCATTACTTCTGCAGTGTAAATCTGTTTAGTGTGACACAATCATATTTTGTTAGTTTTACTTCTGGTTCCCTTGCCAGAGGAGACATATGTAGAATCAAATTAAGTCCAAAGTCAGAGTGTACTTGTTATGTTTTACCCTAGGATTCTTTGTTTTCAGGATTTATGTTTCTTATGCCCAGGAGTGGGATTGCTGTGTCATATGATAGGTCTATTTTTATTATTTAAAGGAACTTACATACTGTTTCCAAAGTGGTTTCACCAATTTTGGTTCCCACCAACAGCGTTGGAGAGTCCCTTTTTCTCCACAATCTCCCCAGTCTTTATTATTTGTAAGCATTTGGATGACAGCCCTTCTCACTAGTGTGAAGTAAAATATTTTATTTTTGTCTTGCCTTTGTATAATGATTAGCAAAGTGAGCACTTTTTTATGTTCCTGTTTATCATCTGTGTGTCTTTTTTAGAGAATTGTCTTCTGCTCATATTCTGGCTGAGTTTTTTGTAGATTTTTGAAATGGTGTTATATGAATGATTTTTGCATTTTAGAAATTAGCCGCTTGTTGATTGCATTGTTTCCTAATGTTTTCTCCCATTTGGAAGTTCATCTTTTCATTTTGTTTATTTTGCTGTGTTGAAATTTTTAAGTTTATTTAGGACCTATTTGTTTATTTTACTTTTATTGTTTTCAGCTTGGGAGTGTGATATATGAAAATTTTGCTACTTTTTTTTTTGTTTTGCCTATGTTAGATTCCAGAAGTTATATTGTGTCATGTATTAGATTCAGATATTTAAAACGTTTTCAATATATTCTTGTACATTGAGAGGGATTGTTCTAATTTCATTGATTTACAGGTAGCTGTCTAGCTTTCTCAACATCACTTGCTGAAGACTGTCTTTAAGGCATTGCATATATTTGTTTCCTTTGTCAGAGTTTAGTTGACCATTGTTGAGATGTTTTATTTCTGCCTCTGTGTTCTGTTCCAGTGATATTGATGTTTGTTTATTTTCCAGTATTGTGCTGTTTTGATTACTGTAATTTTGTAATATAGTCTGAGATGTGGGAGGGTTATCGGTTATGCCTCCAACTCTGTTCTTTTTCCTCATTGTTTCTTTAGCAGTTCTGGTTCTTTTGCAGTTCCATCCGATTCATAGGAATGTTTTCAGTTATGTGAAAATATCATGTTGTTCGATATGAATCAATTTATATCTATAGACATGTTTTGTATTATGTATATTTTAATAGTATTAATTCCTCTAAACTAAGACCTTGAGATTTCTTTCCATTATCTTCATATTTCTTTTTCAGTGTCCTATAGATTTTAGTATCTTGGATTTTCCATAGGTTTTTCATTTTTTGATCTGATTTCATCTGGATTTTTTTTTAAATTATGGAATATTTCATTGTTAGTTTATAGAAATGTGACAGTTTTTGTATATTAATCATGAATCATGCTAGTTTTCTAAATGTCTTTATTAGTTTTAGTAGTTCTGGTGTGGAGAATCTTTAGGGATCTCTATATATATTATCATGTCATCTAAAAAATAGCAATTTTACTTCATTAAGTCCAACTTGAATACATTTTTTTCTTGTCCGATTGCTGTTGCTAGGACTTACCATACTGTGTTTAACAGAAATTTTGAGATTGAGCATCCTTGTCTTATTCCTTAAATTGTCTTTCAGTTATTCATTTTTGCATATTATGCTGTCTGTGGGTTTGTAAGTAATGACTTTAGTTATGTTGAGATATATTTCCTGAATGCTACTTTGGTAAGAGTTTTCTGTTGTTGTTGCTGTTGTTGTTGTTGCTGTTATTGCTGTTGTTGCTGTTTCAATGAATAAATGTTGAATTTTGTGAAATACTTTTTATGGATTTATTGGGAGGACCTCATCTTTTTCTCTTTTCCTTTTGTTAATATGGTGTATCAAACTGATGGATTTGTGTAAGTTGAACTTCTCTTGTGACCCTGCAATGAATCCAAGTTGATCATGGTGTATGATTCATTTTTGGTATTGCTGGATTTAGTTTGCTAATAATATTTTGTAGAATTTTTGCATCTAAATCTATCAAATTTATTTTCTTGAAGTTCCCTTTGCCTGTGGTTTGTTTGTTGGCTTTGCTCTCAGGGTGATGAATTCTTCATACAATTAATTTGGGAGTTTCCCACATCTTCAATATTTTTGAATAATTTGAAGAGTATAAGTTCTGCTTTGTATTTTTGTACAGTTCTCCACATGATTTGTTTAAATCTGCACTTCTATTTAACGAATTTTTAAAATGCAGATTTTTCTTCTAGTAAACAGTTTGTTCAAATTATTTGTTTCTCCTTATCTCTGTCTCTTTCTAGACATTTGTCTGTTTCTTCTAAGTTGTCCACTTTATTCGAATGTAAGTGTTGAATAAATGAACCCTTTTTTGTATATCTGAGGTAACTATTGTAATTTCTCTTATTTTATTCCTTACTTTACTTCTTTGCACCATCTCTTGTTTCTTCATGATGCACCTGGCTATAATTTTTTTTTGATTTTGCTTATTTTAAAAAGAAAACAAAAAAAAACTATGGTTTTGCTACTCTTTTTGAGAGTTTTCTTTTCCTCTCTAATGTATATTTCACTTCTAATATTTAGGATCATGCTTTTAATTTTTTTTAAGTTTTATTTATTGATTTACAGTCATTTTACAAAGTTGTCTCCAATGCCAGTGTAGAGCACATTTTGCTGTTACATTGAGCAAATATACATTTGTTGTCCCATTTTTTCCACTGTGGTCTTCCTTAAGAACTTTTATATATTTCTCTGTGCTATACAGTGCAATCCTGTTTATCTATTCTACAATTTAAATCTACCAGTCTATCTCTTCCCACCCATCGCCCCCTTGGCTAATAAAACCTTGTATTCTATGTCTGCGAGTCTATTTCTGTTTTGTATTTGTGCTTTTATTGTTTTATTTTGTTTTGTTTTTAGATTCCACTGATGAGCCATCTTATATGGTATTTTTCTTTCTCTTTCTGGCTTACTTCACTTAGACTGATTTTCTCCTGGACCATCCATGTTGCTGAAAATGGCATTATGTTTTCTCTTTATATGGCTTACCTGTATTCCATTGTATAAATATACCAACTCTTCTTTATCCAGTCAACTGTCGATGGATATTTAGGCTGTTTCCATGTCTTGGCTATTGTAAATATTGCTGGATATAAATATTGGGGTGCAGGTGTCATCCAGAAGTAGGGTTCCTTCATTATTTATGGCCATGAGCGGGATTCCTGGGTCATGAGGTAAGTCTATTCCTAGGCTTTTGAGGAATTTTCATCCTGTTTTCCACAGTAGCTGCACCAAACTGCATTACCATCAACAGTGAAGACGGTTCCCTTTTCTCCACAGCCTCTCCAGCATTTGTCATTTGTGGATTTTTGAATAATGGCCATTCTGACTTGTGTGAGGTGACTCCTCATTGTAGTTTTGATTTGTATTTCTGTGATAATCAGTGATATTGAGCATTTTCTGATGTGCCTTTTGATCATTTGTATGTCTTCCTTGGAGAAATTCTTCTTTAGGTCTTCTGCCAATTTTTGCATTGGGTGATCTATTTTTTCTTATTCAGTTGGATGCATTGCTCATATACTCTGGAGCTCAAGCCTTTGCCAGTTTCATATTCAGATACTTTCCCATTCCGCAGGTTGTATTTTTGTTTTACTTCCGGTTTCTTTACTGTGCAGAAGGTTGTATGTTTCATTAAGTCTCATTTGTTTATTCTTGCTTTTATTTTTTCTACAAAAAAATGTACAAGACATATATCAGATACTGTTTTGCCTATATTTTCCACTTGGAAGTTTATTGTATCTTGTCTTATGTATAAGTCTTTGATCTATTCTGAGTTTATTTTTGTGTATGGTGTTCTAGCTTCATTGGGAGTGTTCTAGTTTCATTGATTTACATGCTGCTGTCCAGTTTTCCCAACACCAGTTGCTGAAGTGACTGTCTCTCTTCCTTTGTATTTTCTTGCCTCCTTTGTCTAAGATTAATTGACCAAAAGTTTTTGGGTTTATTTCTGGGCTCTCTATTCTGTTGCATTGGCTTTATGAATCTTTTCCTACCAATACAGGGCTGCCATGTGGACTGTAACTCTTTAGTATTATCTGAATCTTTAGTGTTAAAAAATGCTACTGATTTTTGAACCTTAATCTTTTAACCTGCTTCATTGCTGAATTCTTCGATCAGCTCTAGTAGTTTTTGTCTGGATCTTGTAGGGTTTTCTCTATATAGTAACATATTATCTGCATATAGTGAGACTTTTACCTCTTCATTTCCAATTTGCATCCCTTTTACTTCTTTCTCTTGATTGCTGTGGCCTGGACTTCCAAGACTATGTTGAGTAGGAGTGGTGATAGTGTGCATCCTTGTCTTGTCCCAGATTTTAGTGGGAAGATTTTGTCTTTCTCACCTTTGAGTACTAAGCTGGCTGTAGGTTTGCAATCTATAGCTTTTATGATGCTGGGATATGTAGCCTCTATGCCCAATTTGGTGAGAGTTTTTATCATAAGTGGGTGCTGAATTTTATGAAATGCTTTTCCTGCATCTATTGAGATGATCATGTGATTTTGGTCCTTTCTCATGTTGATATGCTGTATAACATTGATTGATTTGCATATGTTGAACCACCCCTGTGTCCCTGTCATGATACTCACTTGGTCATGAATATAATCTTTTTTCTCTGCTTTTGGATTCTATTCGCTACTATTTTTGTGAAGATATTGGCATATGTGTTCATCAGGGATATTGGCTTATAATTGTCTTGTTAGGTATTGTCTATGCCTGGTTGTGGTTTCAGGGTAAATGTGGTTTCATTGAATGTCTTTGGGAGTGTTCCTTCCTTTTTAGTCTTCTGAAAGAGTTTGAGAAGGACTGGTATGTGTTCTTCTTTGCATGTTTGGTAGAATTCCGTATTAAAGCCTTCCGGTCCTGGACTGTTATTTGTAGGGAGGTTTTATATTGCTATTTTGATTTCATTTCTAGTGCTCTGTATGTTCAAGGGGTCAGTTTCTTCTTGATTCAGTCTTGGTGGACAGTATGTTTCCAGTAACTTGTCCATCTCCTCTAGGTTATCCAGTTTGGTTCAATATACTTTTCATAATATTCTCGTATGATATTCTGCATTTCTATTTTATTAGTTGCATATTCTCCATTCTCATATCTTTTTTTGCTAGTTTGTGCTCTCTCACTTTTCTTCTTTTTGAGTTTGTCCAGAGGTATACTATTTTACTTACTTTTTCAAAAAATCAGTGTTTGATTGGTTGATTTTTTTTCCTATGGTCTTTTTAAACTCTATTTTACTTATATCCTCCCCAATATTTATAATTTCCTTCCTTCTGCTGCCTTTTGGGGTTTTTTGTTCTTCTTTTTCTAGTTCATTCTACTGATGGGTTATATTGTATATTTGTGATTGTTCTTTTTTGAGGAAGGCCTGTATCACTATAAACTCCCCTCTCAACCCTGCTTTTACTGTGTCCCATAAATTTTGTGTGGTTTGGCTTTCATTTTTTGTCTCAAGGTACATTTTCATTTCAGCTTTGATTTCTTCTTTGACCCATAGGTTTTTTAATAACATATTGTTTAATCCCCATGTTTTCCATTTGTTCTCCTTTGTTTTTCTGTTGATGATTTCTAGCTTGATGGCATTGTGTTCAATAAAGACGCTTGAGGTAATTCCTATCTTCTTAATGTTGCTGAGGTTTCTTTTGGGCCCAATTATTTCATGAATCCTGGAAAATATCCCATGTGCACTTGAAAAGAATGTATATGCTATTTTGTGGGGGGTGCAATGCTCTGAAAATTTCCACCAAGTGTAATATTTCTATTGTATTATTTAACTTCTCTGTTGCCTAATTTATTTTCTATCTCGATGATTTTCCAGTGTTGTTAATGCGGTGTTGAAATCTCCAACTATGATTACATTCCCATCACTATCCCCTATTTATGTGTTAGTAATAATTTCATGTACTTAGGTAGTCCTCTATTTGGTGCATATGTACTAACGATTGTGCTATCCTCGTCTTTTATCACTCATTCAATCATTATAAAATGTCCTTCCTTATCTTTCTTTATGGCCTTTGGTTTAAAGACTATTTTCTATGAAGTCAGTTCTGCAACACCTGATTTTTTGGCTTTTCCATTTGTATGGAGTACCCTTTTCCAACCTTTCACTCTCAATCTATATGTTTCCTTCCTGCTGAAGAGGGTCTCTTGTATGCAGCATGTTGAAGTTTCTTGCTTTATTATCCAGCCTGCCACTAAATGACATTGACTGGAGCATTTAGTCCATTAACATTTACAATAATCGATGATATGTTTGTGTTTATTGCCATTTTGACCTTATCTTTGCAGTTGATTTGCTATCCCCTCTTTGTTCATTTCACCTTCCTTTTTTGGTTTGGTCATTTTCCTTTGTATTATCATGAAATTTATTTAGATTTAGTGACTCCCTGAATATGTTTTTGTCTTGTTTTTACCCTTTAAAATAAGTCAATTAGACTATTAGTACAACTGATTATATTAAACTGATAGTAACATGATCTCAAAACCATCCTACTGAGAACACAATATTTTAAAAAGAAAGACCCTCCCAAAAAATTTCCTATTTTCCTGCCTCCCTTTCCCACTCTCAATGAATTGTATGTCTTGTTTTCAAATTTTGTGTTTCTTTTATTTCTAGTTCATGAGTTATCACCTTTCCAGCTGTGAGATTCACTATTCTGTAGCATCCTGCTGCTTTTCTTTTTAGAGTAGACTTTTCAATATTTCTTTTAGCATGGGTCTACTGTTGCTAAACTCGTAGTTTTTTCTTGTCTGTGAAATTTTTTATGTCTCCTTAAACTGTAGAGGATAGCCTTTCTGGTTAAAGTATCCTAGCGTATATCATTTATTTCATTCAGGACTTTGAATATATCTTTCCACTCCCTTCTGTTCTGTAGTATTTGTGTTGTGAAATCAGCTGTGAGCCTCATGGGGATTCACTTGTAACTCACTCTTTGCTATTCTCTTGCTGCCTTTAGGATCATTTCTTTATCTTTGACTCTGGCCATCTTAATTATATGTCTTGGTGTGGGTTTATTTGAATTCTTCCTGTTGGGACATCCTGAGCTTCCTGTAATTAGATATCTGATTCCTTCTTTAAGTTTGGAAGTTCTCAGTCATGATTTCTCCAAACATCTTTGCAATCACCTTTGATATTTCCTCCCCTTCTTGGAATTTTATCATGCCAATTTTGGCATGTTTTCTATTATCCCATAGGTCTCTTATGCTTTTTTCATTTGTTTCCCGTTGTTTCTCTTGTAGCTCTTCTGATTGGTTGCTTTCTATTGTCCTGTCTTCTAGGTCACTAATTCATCCTCTGCCTTATCTAGTCAGCTTTGTGACCACTTTAGGTCATTCCTCATCTCAGTCAATGGGTTTACCTATTCTACTCGGCTCTTCTTTAGAGCTTCCATATCATTTTTAATATATTTTATATCTCTGAACACTATCTATTATTTCCTTCAGTAATTTGATCACTCCTCTTTTGAAATCTGGATCTAATATGCAATTGATATCTATTTCACTGATCATTCTTTCAGGGGGTTTCTCTTATTCTTTTAATTGGGAATGGTTTGTCTGCTTCTTCATCTTGCTCCTACCTCTCTGGCACTGTGGTTTATGGAGTATCAGTTATCTACTGTGGTCCTAAAGGAGTTTATCTACCTAATTCCTTTGTAGTATTACAACTTAAATAGAGAAAAAAGAGAGAGTGAGACAAAGAATTTTTAAGAAGTGGAAATAATTGTTTGAATACATTGTATAATACATAATAGAAGATCAAGTTGAAGCAGAGATTTGAAAAATAATTATGATAAAAATATTTTTAAAAAATTTCAATTCAATTTAAAATGGGGTATATATAATTCCCTAAGAAGTAAAAATTAAGAGGCTAATAGAAAATGAAACAGGTAAAAACAGATTAAAACAAAGTGGTGGTCAGTTTGTCCTGGAGACTGTGTACTTTTGATGTGAACTTTTTCTGTATTCATCCTGTTTTGGAATCTCAGCTTGCTTTTTCCAGAGGCCCTCTATTGGAGCCCTCATTTGTGCAGCTCCCAGGGCCTGTCGGCAAGCAGATCACTCCTACTCCCAACACTGGTTCTGGAGCAGCTCTTTTTACTGTGGGCTGTCTTGTCACTGCCCTGACTGATGCCTCAGTCACATGTTTCAGACTAACCAGGCACAAGTGGGCATCAAGCCCTCTCCCAGCCACATGGTCAGGGGCTGCGTTCCAGCCCAAAATTTGGCAGGCCATCAGCCCCCTTAGGGTGCTGGTCTCTCCAATTCTATGTGCCGTGTCACTGGTCTGGGCCAAAACCCAGCTCCTTGTTTGCCTTGGCAGAGCAAGTTCTCTGAGAAAAAAGGACAGAAAGATCTTATCAGCCTCAGGCTGTAGACAATTCCCCATCTGGCTCTTGACGCTGCTAAGTCCTTAGGAGTGAATGCAGGTTTTGCTCTCACTGCTGCCAGGGTGCAAAGCACCAGAGGCTATGGTAGCTGTGTCTGAGTCCCAGCTCTCTTGTCCTAGATACTTTTGTGGATTTTCAGAGATTCGGAATATTCCTTTCCCCTCCAGGGCTAGTCTGCCCTGTTGTTTAATGGAGGGCCCAGGTTGTTCTGCCCTGTGCACCCACAGCAACGGCACACAGCCTGCTCCATTCCCCTGGGCTGCCTCAGTGCAACCGTCCTCATCTTCCAACCAGTTCGGGCAGCATGGCCCTGCCCCTAGCTGCCAGGATGCCTCTTGGGCTGGGTGTCACAGGGATCCTCTGTGCCTGTTTAGCTTAGTACTGTCACTCAACTTACACTCTATAGGGTTCCAATTATTGAAGGCTCCCCCACCATCCTGCCGAACTCGCAGTTGTAGAGGGGAGACGCAGTGAATGAGCACAAGGCCTTCTTTGCTGCTCCCTCCCTGTGGGACCTGTCCCAATCTGTTTTGCCTTTTAGTCTTTCTTTCTTCATTTTCTTTTACCAGATTATTTGCATGGTTATCTTTTGAAGAGGACAATGTACTATCAGAGTTCTGCAGTTTCTCTGGTTAGCTGAGTAGGTCTGTGGATATGAGTCTTGGTACATTTGTGGGAAAGGGTGAACTACGAGCATCCTTCTGCTCCACCATCTTTGTTTCCCCCACAAAAAGTCTCACTTTATGGTGGAAGATAAGCACAACCAGTAAATAGATGGAAAAAATGTTTCATGGAAATGACAAGAAAGTGCAGTTTGCAATGCTCAACTCATACAAAATACGTTTTAAAATAAGGGCCACAATGAAAGATAAATATGAGATTATGTAAAGAAGAAGAGCTCAATATAAAAATTGAGTATTACACTCATTAAATTATATATGCACCCAAAAACGTAGATCCTAATTATAAAAAGAAATATTAGTAGACATGAAGGAATTAATTCATTATAAAACAATAATAGTAGATGAGTTGAACACCTCACTATTCTGATGGCCATATCATCTCGAAAGAATATCTGTAAGGAAACAGAGGTTTTAATGACATATTAAATCATTTGAACCTAACTGAGACTTTGGACACTGCATCAGAAAAGGAGAATACATAAACTTCTCAAGTGTGCACAGGATTTTATCTAAGGAATTAACCACATATTATGTCATGAAATGAGCCTCAGGAACTTTAAGCAAATACAGATTACAGCAAGTATTTTTCCATACACAAAATTATGAAACTATGCATCAACTCTAGAAAGAAGAACAGGAAATGCACAAACATGAGATTAAACCTCATCCTTTAAAAAAATAAAATAAAACAAGGTCAATGATGAAATCAAAGAGGTAATAAAATCATACATGGAGACAAATTACAATGAAAACACAGCTTCATCAAATGTATGGGATGCAGTAAAGGGAAATATAAGAGGGAAGTTTACAACAATTGAGGCCTTCTACAAGGAAAAAGAAAAACCTCACACAAAGGATAAAGCTTATCACCCAAAATAACTTGAAATAAGAGCAAACAATATGCAAAAGCAGTAGAATGATAAATCTTTAATGATTAGGTTGAAACTAAATAAAATTAAAATTAAAAATTAAATTAAAATTCATAAAATCAAAAGCTTATTTTTCTTAAAAATATTAACAAATTGATAAGCATTTAGCCAGGCTTATCAAGAAAAACAGGGTCAACCCATACAAAATAAGAAATGAAATATTAGAAATAGTTTCTGATTGTACAGAAATGCAAACAAAGGTTATGTAAGCACTCTGAGCAGTTCCATGACAACCAACTGGCAGACCTTAAAGCAATGGACAAATTTCTTGAAACATACAGCCGGGCAACCCTGAATAAAAAGAAAACTGAAAACTTGAAAAGAGAAATCACTATAATTTAAATAATATTTATAATCTTAAAAACACCCCTTGAACAAAATGCCTGGAAGCCTTCACTAAAACCTATTTCCTCTCATCTATTTCAAAAAATGTATTAGGAAGGAAAATTCCCAAAGTTATTCTATGAGGCCACAAATACCATGATAACAAAACCAGTCAAAGACACTACCAAAAAAAGAAATGAAATTGTAAAGCCAATATCCTTGATGAATATACATTAAAAAACCCCAACAGAACATCAACAAATTAATCCAGCAATTCATAGAAAGATTATAATTGATGATCAGTTGGATTACTTCCAGGGTCATAGGAATGGTTCAACATACACAAGTTAATCAGCATGACACATATTTAAAAAAGGAAGGACAAAATTCACATGAGCATGTCAATACACACAGAAAAATCATTAGATCAAAACTCTCCTGAAATAGAGTATAATGGGAACATCTCTCAACATACTAAAGGCCATTTATAACAATTTATAATAGTTAGGGGAAATGCTGAAAGCCTTCTGGGTAAATTTGGGAACAAGATAAGTATTCCCACTCTCAGCACTTCTGTTCATAATAAAAGAAGAAAGGAAAAAGGAAGAAAAAGAAGAAAAAGAAATGCAAAATTGAAAGAAAGAGGCAAAATTGGCACCAGTACTGATGTCATAACAATCTACATAGAGTCCTAATGGCTCCACACAGACTAATATCAACAATAAATAATTTCAAAAAGGGAGCAGAGTGCAAGATTAATGTAAAGTTGTCTCTTGCATTTCCACACGTTAATCATGAGATACTCTAAAATGGACACTGAAAGCAATACTATTTAAAATCCCATTCCCCCGAATATCTTGGAATAAATGTAACCACATATATGAAAGGTCTAAAAAATGAAAATAAAATAACATTGACAAAGAAATTAAAAATGATTCAAAAAATTGAAAGATGTCTTGTGATCTTGTTTTGAAGGAGTTAATATTGTTAACATGGCCGAACTACACAAAGAAACATGCAGATTTAGTGCAAATCCTGTTATGAAGCTGTACTATTTCCCACATAACTTGAAAATAAATAACTAAGTTCTACATGAAACCATTAAAAATTGTCAAAATGATACTGAGAAAAAACAACAAATATGGGGTATAAACCTCCCGGATTCTTTACTATACTATGAAGCTACAGTAATAAAAACAGCATGGCATTGGCCCAGAGATATAATCAATAAAATCAGATAGAGAGCCTAGAAATAATTCCACACACCTATGAGCAATGAATCAATGATAAAAGAGGCAAGAGTACACAATGGAAAAAGACAGTCTTGTCAATGGATGGTGTTGGGAAATCTATACATCTATTTGTAAAACAGTGAAATGAGAGCATTCCCTGACATCATATACAAAAATAAAGTCCAAGTGTATTAAGGACCTAAATGTAAGACCTGATACTCTAAAACTGCTAGAAGGGTATATAGGTGATACACTATTGGATATATATCATAGGAATAATTACTTGTATCACTCTCCTAAGGCAAAGAAATAAAAGCAAAAATAAACAAGTGAGACATAAGTAAACTTGAACATTTCTGCACAGCTAAGGATACTTTGAATGAAATGAAAACACTGCCTGTGTAATTGGAGAACATATTTGCAAATAATGCAAGTGACCAAGGGATAATAGATGTAAGTTAATAGATGTAACATGGATTTAGGTTACACAACTCAATGTGAAAAACAAAAACCCAATCAAAAAAAGAGCAGAGTACCTTAGTTAATATTCTTCCAAAGAAAACATACAGATGAGTAACAGGCAAGTGATAAAAATGCTCAACATTACTAAGTATTAGTTAATAGCAGTTCAAAACCACAATGAATTATCACTTCACACTGGTCAAATGGCTATTATCAAAAAGTCTACAAATAGAAACTGTTGGAGACGATGTGGAGGAAACAAATTTATTGTATACTCTTGGTAAATATGCAAATTGGTACAACTTCTATGGAAAACAGTATTCAGATTTGTTTAAAAACTAAAACAGGACTACCATATGAAACAGTAATACCTGACCTAGGAAATATCCGAGGAAGAAACCCTAAATTGAGAAGAACCAATGTTCACAACAGCACTTTTTGTAATATGCAAGACAGGAAAGCAATCCAAGTGTCCACAGTAGACTATGGACTTAAGATGATATGACGTTGCTATAAATATGCAATGGAATAATACTCAGCAATGAAAAATTATGACACATGGCTATTTCGGCATCATGAATGGACTTAGTAAATATTGTGCTTAGTGAAGTAACTTAGACAAAGACAAAAGAATATAATATAATCTATATGTGGAATCTTAAGCATAACAAATATCTGTGTATATCTATCTATAGCTATCTATTGATAGATGACAGATAAATAGATATATGGAAGGATAGATGCATAGATACATAATTGATGATTGATAGATAGATAGATGGATAGATACATAGAGAGATAGATACATAGATAGATATATAAATAGATAGATAGATTGATAGAGACATGGTAGAGAGATAGAGAGATTAGTTAGACAAGACTGAAGCAGACTGAAAGATATGGGAAAAAATTTATGTTTACCAAAGAGGAAGGGAAAGACAACTTAATGGTATGACGCTGACAGGTAAAAAGTAGTATACATAAACAGCTAAGCAACAAGGATAATCTGTATAGATAAGGGAATAACACACAATAACATAATAATTTTATGATACAATAATTGTAATAATTTTTAATGCAATATAATCTAAAATGAGGTTGGAATCACTATGCTGTACATCTGAAACTACACAATATAGTACATCTACTGTACTTCAAGTAGAAATAAAACATCTCACGTAAAATTTAGTCCTTTTTCCGCTGATATCATCTTCCTTATTATTGTTTTATTTTTACTCTTTACATTTTATGATTACTGACTCAAATTATTTCTCTTTCTGTTATGAACATGTTACCAATTTGATGTACCTATATTTATTGCAAGTGAATTACTGTTTTTATCTCCTTAATTCATATAGAATAGTAGCATTTAAAAACATACCCAAAGAAACTGTTGCAACCTTCTCGTGGTCTCTGCTTAGTATTTTGATCAACGTTTGATGTATATTTGCCATTTTAATTTTCTTAGAAAAGCTCTTTTCTGAACCTCTTTTATGTTGTCTCAGTTTTTTTTTTTAACATCTCATTCAGGTTTCTTTGTCTGGTAAAGACTTTATTTTCACTTTACATCTAAGTGATAACTGTGCATGGTAGAGTATTCTTGGGTGAGAGATTTACTTCAGTATTTTGAAAATGTCATTTTAATTACCCTTGGTGTATGTTTTCTGCTCAGCAATCTGCTGATAGCCTAATGTGGTTTCCTATGAAGATTAGCATACCATTTTTTGGCTGCTGTTAAAATTTTACTCTGGCATTGACTTCCCAAATTGCATATGACATATCTTGAAGGAGGTCTCATTGTCTTAAATTTATTGGTGTTTTGTTGGCTCACAGAATTGTATATCAGTTCCTTACCCAGATTCAGGAAGTTATCAACTATTATAACTTTAATAAACCATCAGCTGCCTTCTAAATTTCTTCTCCCTCCAGGATTTCACTCTAATGTGCACTTCCTGAAGAACTCTGATGGCTATTGTAGAATTTCCTCACTTTTTAATATCATGCATCTCTTCTCTCTCCTATCATTTCTTGTTTTGTATTGGTGAGTTTGCAAATCTCACTTCCACAAGACAGTCTTCTTTCAATGCTTTCTGTTGCATTCTTCATATCATTTATTAAGTTCATCTGGTCCTCCAATAATGTTTGGTTGTTTCATAGTTTCAGTCTCTTAGATAATGTATACCTTATCATCATTTATTTTATTCCTGAGCTCACTAAACTGCTGTCTGAGTTTTGTTTCTTGTACTGAGTGTCTGTATGACATCTCTTTGGATTCTCTATTAGTTATACGGCAATATTCCATGATGTTAAGATTGTTTGCTGCAGGGTTGATATTGTGTGTGTGTGTGTGTGTGTGTGTGTACATTTGCCTGTGCATGTGTGTCTGTGTCTGTGTTGGTGTCTGTGTGTGTGTATCTGTGTGTGTGCATGCCCTATAATGTTACTGTGATTGGTCATGATCCTGGTAATTTATTGCTCTGATGACACTAAAAAGCAGATTGGGATTTGGAGTCCTTGCTTTTGTTTTCTGGTAGTTTGAAATATTGCACAATATTTGGTTTTACTTACCTGAGCTACCTCTGATAATATTTCAAAATGGCACTTTCCAGTCGCTACTGTCTGGATAAAAGATTGCTTACATTGTCACTTCTTAGACAAATCTGGTAGTTAATGCCACTTTTGTCACTGGGCTGGTGAACCCTTCCTTTTATCTGATATCCCTTAAGACACAGCGCACACATTGAGGAAAGGTGTAAAAACAGGTGGGTAGTTGGAATCAGGCAAGTGCCTTTGTCATGTCCAGTGTTTCAAGGTATCTTGTCTCCACCACTGTGAATGGGAAGTAGGGAGAGTGTCATGAATGTCTGAGTGTCAAAATGTTGGAAATTCTGTCTGCATTTTGGTTCCCTCCTAGTTACCTGTGACCATGGATACTGGTGCAGATGGAGGCTGAATCTCTGTGAACCACTGAGACCCTGTTTCTACTGGGTAATCTGAAACTGTGGGCTCAGTTACCCTAGTAAGTCGGCCATGGTCACAGGCACCAACTCTGCTCTTCCCTCAGGTCAGCCACCTTTATGTGCTTTAGCCCACCAAACTTCAGCTTCACACAGGTGTTCTGGAGTATTGTTCTGTGTTGTAGTTATTTTGTTCAGATGTGAAAGTTTCACTGACTGTAGATTTAAGGGGAGAGACAGAAATAGTTTAAACTTAAGTCACTTTTTCCAAAGTATTAACTTGTTCATTTAAAAGCTTAAATTCTACTAAGGACATTATAAGAACAGTAAAGAAACTGAACAAATCAGCTCCCTTAATATCAGAGTACTTCAAAATATTTTGATTTTCCTGGGTTCTTTTCTTTAAAGTTTTTCCCACATGCATGCACATTTTAGTATAATATATGCCTATAATCTCTTTAAAATCAGTTAAATTATGAAAATATTTTTCTGTGCTGTAAATATAGCACTGTTGGTTCTATAATTTGTAAGTAGTAGCTTGCATATTTCTGTCTTCACCATCCTCCTTCCGTGTCCCCAGTGGAAACCACTACTTTGTACACTAAACTTATATATGTGATTCTGTTTCTGTTTTTTTTATGATTATTTCTCTTATATATTTAGATTCCTCATGAAAGTGGTAACATAGATTGTTTTTCTCTGTATGACTTATTTTGCTATGTGAAAGAATATCTGGGTCCAGTCACATTGTACCAAATGGTAGAATTTTATTTTTTGATATGACAATGACTAAGTATTTATTATGTTATCTATATCGCATATCTACTTCAGCCAATCATCTATTGATGGGCAGTTGATTTGTGCTTCTAACCTTGGCTATTATAAATGATGATGTTAAGGACATTGGGGGTAATATACCCTTTAAAAATAATGTTTTCATTTTTTTCAGATTTATAACAAAAACTGGAATTGCTGCAACATATAATGTTTCTATTTCTAGTTTTCTTTGCACTGTCCACACTTTTATAATAGTGGATGCATCAATTTATATTTCCACCAACAGTGTACTTGGGTTCCATTTTATCAACATTCATATTAATGTTTGTCATTTGAAGAATTTTTATTAGCCATTTTGGATGCTGTGGGATTATACTTCATTCTGGTTTTGATTTGTTTTCCTAACGAATAGCAATGTTATGTTTCTTTTTATGTGCATGAAAATCATCCATATGTCTGTTTTGAAAAATTTCTATGAAGATCCTTCAACTGTTATTAAGTTGGGGTATTTGATTTTTAAATAATGAATCTAATATGCTATATATACATTATGGATATTAACACCTTGCTCATTTCATAGTCTGAAACTCTTCCTTCCATTCTATGTGTTGTCATAAGTCTTGCTGAAGGTTTCCTTTGCTCTGCAAAAGATTTTGCATTTCACACTTATATAAGAAGTGGAATCACTGTATCACATTGTACATCTATTTTTTCCTCACTATAATTAAAAATGGTTATTGTTAGTTTTCATTTTTTTTAACTTAGGAGATACATCAAAAATAAATATTGCTATGATTTATTACAAAAGCATTTCTGGTCCTGTTCTTGTTCAGAAATTGAACAGTTTCTGGTTTTACATTTAAGAAATTAATCCATTTCTGTTTTATTTTGTATACTATGTAAGGAAGTGCTCTTACATCTACCTTTTACATGTAATGTCCAGTTTTCCCAGAACTACTTTTTGAAGAGACTGCCTTTTTTCCATTCTATACTCTTGCCCCCTGCATTGTAGACTAATTGACCTTATGTGTGTGGGTTTATTTTAGGACTCTTTATTTTGTTCCATTGATCTATGTGACTCTTTTAGTGATTTATTTTGATGTTTTGATTACTGTAGCTTTGTATTATGTTCTAAAGTCAGGGAGGACAATGTCCACAGCTTTGTTTATTTTTCAAAGATAACTTTAGAAAATTTGGATCTTGCAGAATATAGTATAAATTTTATTATTTTTCTCCTTGTTTTGTGAAGAAACATACAGATTCTCAGAGAACAGAAATTTACTAAAAGAAGAAAACCTGAGAAAAATTGTAAAGTGTGGAGGATAAATCATACAATATTTAACAACCAATGAATTGCTGCATAAATCAAAGAAAAAATACATAAAGAAATATAACAAGAAAAACAAAGTCCATGTGATATGGCAAAAGCAGTATTAATATGGATGCTTATAGCTAAACAATACACTTATACAAATAAGAAACACCTCTCTCATAACATAATCTTACAAAGAAAAGATGTAGCAAAATAATAAACAAACTTGTTAGTAGAAAGAAAGACAGCTGAAAAGTAGGAACATAAATACATAAAATAAAGATTAAAAATAGAAACATCTAAACAAACTATATAATGGCCTTTGAAAGATAAATAAAACTGATAAACTTTAACGAGACTCATGAGCAAAAACTGAGTACAGATTAAAAAGCTCCAAAATAAATGAGAAGTTACAGCTTATTTCAAAGTAACACAAAGGATCATAAGATGATACAACAAATTATATGCCAATTAAAATGGAATCCCTAGAAGAAATAGACAATTTCTTAGAAAGACGGAATCTCCAGAATGGAATGAGAAATAGAAAATATTAACAGATTATCACTAATGAAATTGAATAAGTAATTAAACAAAATCTCCCAAGAAGTAAAATTCCAGGCCTAAACAGGTTCACAGGTGACTTCTGCCAAACTTTTAGAGAAGAGCTATCATGAATACATCTAAGAGAATTCCAAAAATTTGCAGAGGAAGAAAGGCTTCCTACCCCTCATTTCTGTATCACACTACTACTAAAACAGGATCAAATACCTCATAAAATTACAGTTTAAATACTACTGATAAGCATACATGCAAAAATCATCAAAAAATTTTAGCAAAGTAAACAATACATTAAAAGGAGTGTGCAGTATGATTAAGTCCCTTTTATCCCAGGCATACAAAAGTGATTCATTACCCACAAATTAATCAATATGATACACCAAACTAACAAATTGAAAAATAAAAATTATATGGTCACCTCAAAAGGGTTATAAAATGTTTTGACAAATTCAGTATCTATTTACGATTATATTTCTCCTCAAAATGGGTATGAGGAAACATACCTCAACACATTTAAAGTCGCATATGACAAGAACTCATCTAACATGACACTCACTGATTTAAAGCTGAAATCATCTGCTGTATGAGAAGGAAGAAGGCAAGAATGATCACTCTTACCACTGATATTCAGTATCGTATGGGAAATTCTAGCCATAGCTATCCAAAATAAAAGTAAATTAAATATAGCTATTTCTGAAAAGGAATAAAAGAATGTGTTTGCAGATGAAATACTTTAAACTGAAATCCTAAAGGAGACGCCACAACACTACAAGGGCTATTCAAAGCATTTGGTAAAATTTCAGAATGTAAAATTAACATACATAAATCTTGCATTTCTACACACTAACAACAAGCTAACAGATAGAGAAAGTGAGGGAACTGTCTCATTTACAGTTGAATTATAAAAAAAAATCAAGAAATCTATCCAACTAAGGAGGTAAAAGACCTGTACTCAGAAAACTATAAAAGATGTATAAAAGAAATTGAAAATGATGCAAACAGGTAAAAGGATATACTTTGTTCATAGATGAGGAAGAAAATATTATTTAAATGACAGTACAAGACAAGAAAATACACAAATTAAATTCAGTGCCTATCAAAATACAAATGGCATTTTCAGACACTTACAAAAAATAATTATTAAATTTACATATAAACACAAAAGAGTTGAAATCACTAAAAACAAAGAAAAGAAAAGGAAACGAACAAACTAAAACACAAAGAACTTTGACAAAGAACAAAGAGGATGTATCACTGTCCCTGATTTTAAACTATAATACAAAGCTACAGTAATGAATATGGTAGTGGCACAGAACAAATAGAAAAATGGAACTCAGCAGAATGCCTAAAAATGAAATCAGACAGTTATGGTCATTAGGTATATAACAAAAAAATGAATATACAGTGGGGGAAAGGTAATCAACAGGCAAATGAAAATGGTCAACATCACTAACCATCAGAAAAAAGCAAGTCCAAAACACAATGAGATATTATGTCACTCCTGTCAGAATGACTATGATCAAAAAGTTAACAAATATAAATATTGGTGAGGATGTAAGTAAAAGCACCCTGCTGCACTACTTGAGTGAATGTAAACTTGTGCAGCCACTGTGGAAAACAGAATGGGGTTTTATCTAAAAATTAAAAATGAAATATGAATCAATATTTCCATATCTACATAATTATACCAAGAAAATAAAAACACAAATCAGAAAAGATAAATTCAACCCTATATTCTCTGTGACATTATTTACAATAGCCAGGCTATAGAAGCAAAATAATTGCTCATTAATGGATGATGGATAAAGAAGATGTGTGTTTATAGTATATATATCTACCCATCTATTAACTACAGAATTATCTATATTAATATATATATACACACCTGAAACATATATATATGTATATTTATATATATGCACACACACAGATGAAAATACAATGGGTTATTAGTCAGCTCTAAAGAGAATAAGTTCTTGTCATTTGCAACAAATGGGTAGATCAAGAGGGTAATATGATATGTGAAATAAGTGAGACAGAGAATGACAAATGCACAATGGTTTTACTCATATTTGGTATTTAAACAAATGAACATAACAAAACAGAAAAGGAGTTATAGATATAGAAAGAAACATGTTGCTCACAAGAAGGAGGGAAATGTGGTGAAGAAAAACAAAGAGTTGAGGATAATTAAGAGAGAAAATTTTACAGTTGCAAATTAAATGAGTCAGGGAGAATAATGTACTGTGTGGGGTGTAGTCAAAAACAATGAAATATATTTAAATAGCAACATATGATAACTAGATTTATTCTTGTGATCAGTTTGAAATGTATTAAATATAGTAAACAGTATGTTATGTAAGAGAAACTAACACAGAGTTATAGATTAAAGTACACTTCAAAAACAAACAAACACACTTATAGGAAAAAAATCAGATTTGTAGTTAACAGAGTCAGGGATGGGGAAAGGAGAATTTGATTAATGCACTCAAAAGCTACAAACCTCCAGCCGTAAAATAATCGTGTTCTAGGGATGCCCTGTAGTAACATGAAAATTACACTTAATACTGTTTTATGTTCTATATGAATGTTGTTAAGAGAGTAGAACATAAGGTTTCTCATCACAACCAAAATACAAATTGTATTTCTTTAAAACTGTATCTAAATGAGACAATGAATTCCCCCTAAAGTTGCTATGATATTTATTTCTTGATACTTATAAATCAAATCACTATCCTGTGCACTTAAACTTACACAGTGTTTTATGCCAATTATATGCAAATAAAAGCGGAAGTAAAAATGGAAAATCAATGATCATATTTTCCCATGTCATTTTTCATGGCTGTTTTTGCAGCAAGTAAAACTTGGATCATGATATACTTATCCTACGTAAAGATACTAATAAATATGTGATTCTAATAGATTATACATAAAGATACTAATAAAATTAGTGTTTTACCATGCTTAAACATTCTTCATGTTAACAGCCCATTGCTTCTGTAGGCATCAAAATTTCACTCTGTGTATTCATCTGAGATTAGTGAATGGATACAAATTTAAAACTGGCTGCTCTTACTGTGAGTGATAAAGTTCACTGTCTCTGACCAATAGTCTCATTTCCCCGACACCATCTGTAAGAAATGAACATGCTTGGTTTGTAAAATTCTCAGCATGGTAAAATCTCAGAACTCCTAGATTTCTTAACTGTTTTGCAATGGAAATGCAATACTGACAAAGACTTGATTTTGGATAACAATGTTGTGTTTTCTCATGGTTTCATTATGGTATGTGAGTATAATCCCTGAGATCCACAACAAACATTCTTGCTCACGTGCTGTGTAAAGAAGTGTAAAGGTTCTGCATTATTAGGACTGAGGACTGCTTTCAAAATGATGACTATGTACACTATATTCCAAGTAGTACAAGGAAAAAAGTTTATTGCAATTTCAACTTGAACGGGAATAAGTCAGTGCTTTAGTCTCTATAAAATAGTCAACAGGTGTTCAAAGCCAAAATAAGTTGTGTCAACAATGAGGATTAAAAGGAAAAACTTAGACATCAGCTTAAATTAAAAAGGAGAAACAGTCCAGTGCTGGGCTCTGGGGGCTGTAGAATTTGTATGCCTCAGTCCAATTCAAGGGTTCAGTGGTTTGGCCCTAGCATCAGCTAGGGATTCAATGAACAGGTAACAATTAGCATACTGGGAGAAATATAATCTACCTCTCCCTGATCTGAAGAAAATCTGGTGGCTCAATGAAACTCTTAATTCACAGAGATTCTGAAAGTTGCAGAGGAATAATTCACTGATGACTCAACTAAGACAAACTTTGATACTGCTTAACAATCCATTTTCACACACACACACAGTGGTAGACAGATTTGTAGTATTTAGTGGGAAGAATTCATTGGGAAGAGCTCAGAGAGCAGTTTTCAAATCACCAGCCAACTTTTGTACTTTTGCCAGTAGTCTAGATTTTCCCAGGTAGAAAACTACAGATGGACAATCAAATAATATTCTTCCTTAGAATTTCTAATTTTGAAAATAAAGTGTAGCTTCTGACTTATCACTATAGAACCTTGTTAAGATGATCACGGTAAGACCCACTGTCTGATAAGAGAGATGGAAACTAGCTGCTGAAGCAGTGTATCTCAACCCCAGACTGCTAATTTAAGTAAGAAGATAGCCACCATCTGAGTTCAGCTGACAAACTTAAAAGCTTGATGTTTCTGTTGTAGGAACAACCACTGCTCTCCAGACACATTTCTCTGGCTGCAAGTGGGCACTTTTCTTCTCTTGGTAAACATCATATTGGTGGGATGTTGTTAGAGCTTTCCCTGGCCGATTTGCTGATTCTCCGGATAATCAAAGGCTTTCTTCACAAATGGTGACACATTTTCAGGACTCAATTTTGCCATTACAATCTTATCAGCTGACACTAGCTGCATCATTGTGAGCAGAAGCCTTAGGCTCCCTGACCTTGCCTACAAATTTTCCAGCATTTCAGGGCATTTCACATTCTGAAAATGCTTCACCTTTTATTTTAAATTTATGGGAAATAGTCAAAGTCTTCCATGAATATTTTATATTTCCTAATATCTGCAGAAATTTGGTATTCTTGCAGTTGGACAAATTTTTAATTCTGCCACCCTCACCTCCTTCTAGTCCACACATTTTAGATTGCAATTTGGATAATGAATACCACCATCCCAACCAAGGGGAGAGTACCACTTAGATACTTACTTTGTGAAGGTTAGAAGGGGCACAAGTTATGTGGGATGTATAAACCTACATTAAATGTTTGCAATGGCACTGTCTCTTCTGGACAAATCTCTGATTCTAAGAAGTAAATTAATCATAAGGCAGTATAATTAATGGTATGGGGAAGAGAATTAACTCTTTTGGGGTGGGTGGGTGATGAAGACACAGGAAAAAAATCCAGCAAATGAGAATGGAATGCTTTAGTCCTCTGGAGGAATGAATTAAGAAGAAAATACTTCTTTGTCTCCTGTACCTAACTCCACTTACTTTCTTGAGTGACTATTCCTTGGGCTATAAAAGATATAGTCTTTGGTTCAGAGTAAAGACCATAATGAAATACTTTGAAAACCATGAGAGTTTTGTTGTTTCAGGAAAGTAGATTTTGCTTAAAGTCAACATGTATTTTTCATTCACTTAATTCTGAGATGCATCCTGTGGCATGTGCTGTGCTTACTGTGCTGGTATCCAAGTTAGACAAGGAAAGGGGAATACACAGAATACATCTGGAGGAGGTGGATTCTGTTCTGAGACTGGGAAAGTCTTTGAAGGTTAAAGGAGGACACCCAAAGTCCAAGGATGAGCTGGAGTAAAAGTGTTGAGGTTGGAGCTAACATAGCTGACAATCATTTGCCTGGATATATCTCCAGATTCAGTGAAACACAAAGATATGCCAACGTAGACAGTTGCCAGATTTATAAAGAAATCACTAAACTAAGTTGAGTTTGTGGGATTAGAGTTGGAATGGCGTTAAGTGCCACCCTGAGGACATAAACTTGTCTTTGGCTGGAACGTAAAAGCAACATAAATTATTGACTAGAAAATATAGTGTAGACTCTTGAGGGCAGGGAATTAAAGCACCAATTGGAATGCTTTGAGAACAGCCCAAAGAAGATCATAGGTAAAATTACTTCTTAAATTCTACCACATCTGAATTTGTCATCTGAGACTATATCATGTGAACTTTATGATTCTGGGATGACATAATAGAGACCATGATCCCTGGGCCAGTTCCTGCATTTATCTCCTGTTCCAACCTATCCTAACTTAACACTTTTCATACTTTCCAGAATGAACCAGAAACCACTTAGTACTTTTCCCCTCTCCATGTTTTAGTCTTTTTCCAAATTCTTCCACTTTCTTTTCCTCCTTACAAGAAATTATTAAAATTTACTCACATATTGTTCCATCAAAAGATCATGTCATTCAAATATATCTTTTTTTCTTTAAATGTTAACTTAGTCTCCCATTTAACTCTTAAATCTATTTAAAAAATAAGTTAAATAAAGGTACACATCTATGTTTATTGTTCAAATAAGAAAATTGCAGATATTTGTTGACATTTGCCAACATCAATTTTAATCTTTGTTATCCTGCATAATCTGGTTGTCCTCTGGTAGATCAGTTGTATTTATGATGACGTTCATAAACTGGAGATGGCTGATGAGTTAGCCTTGAAAGAGAGGTAGCTTATTTATCAGCTGTCACTGACACTGGGAACCGTGTGTTTTTTCCTGGTTGAAGTTTAGTAAAACGACCTTCATTGGCTGATATGTTGTGATATCTATTTGGAAAAGTAGAAGTCTCCACAATCAGTCCATAATTATTACTCTGTATGGGAGACAAGATGCTGTACTGAGAAGTAGAAGTTGTAGTTGAAATGAAATTCACAACATGGCCATTTCCTTCAGTGTAGCTGCTTTGAGAGTGCCCATGGACAATGTTCAACTGATTTAAAATAGCATTTTGATCCACTGCAATTTTTGCTGGTAGCCTAAATGACCTTGATGATGGAGGAGAAAAATCACCTCTGATCGGGGTAGTTGTATCACCAATTATGTGGCTAGTAGAGGGCTTCCTTATTAGAGGCATGTTTAATTGTCAAAAGGTAAAAATGCCCTTTCTCCACTACTGTCAGCCACAAAACCAGAATTATGACTATCCACATTACCCGCTGCTTTAAAGTGCTTCTTGTTGAAATCTTCAGCCAATAAGATACCAGAGAGGAATTTTGAACCCCAACTCTTCTTTTTATTCTCATTAAACCTGGGGAAAGCCTCGTTTTAAATTTGGATTATGGTAGAACTGCAGCTACAACCAAAGAATAAAATTTTAGTTATATTTTAAACCAAAATACAGAACTACAATAAGCCTAACCTATAAAATATCAGATTTCACATTTACAATGCAAAGAAAATATGATGAAAATATGAACATTACTGACGTTTTTTTTTGGAATTCCTTATTTGTAAAATACACATTTAAGTAGTATAGTCATCAAATTTAAGAAGTAAGCATTTGCAATAATGGTGAATGCCACTTCTCACAAGCAGCTTTAATACCTTTATTTAGATTTCTGATAACATTCATAGTTGCAAGCAGAGTTTCTCATAATCTTGAATACTTAAGTCACTGTCCTCATTTTTGGAAAAAAATAAAGAAATTTAGCCTTAGTAGTTTTATACAATTTTCAAAATATAGCTTTACATGTATATTACCATAGACTGATGTAGAAAATAAAATTTTATTTATAAGTTACCAAGTGCTAACTAAAATTTCTGAATACCATGCTTAAAACAGAGACTTATTTTTTTCTGCCAGAAAATCAGCTAGATGAGCAGAACTTTGAAAATTTTGCCGCACTTTTCTAAACCAATAAAGTCAAGCTGTCTAACTAAACTTTTCATATTTCCAGTTTCAAATATTCTGAAAGGGGCCTTTCTTAAAAAAACTTCCTTCTAAAAGACATCTTCATCAATCACTATGAATGTTCCATTATCATACCACCAGATGGATTTATATTGGTCACTCCCAGCCATTTTGCAGAGTTTTCTTGGAAATGTCAGAGAACGAAAATCATTATCTTCATCTGGTTCAGAGACACAATGTGTGTAACATGGACTTTTTATCAAGGATTCTTCAGACAAAGTCTGAAAAGCATTTTCTTCAGTCATAGACCTCAAGTCCACGTCCCCAGAGAGTGATCACACAATAGAGATCTACCGAATTTTCCTTAACCAGTTGGTCCATTTTTAGGAGACATATCTTGAATTTCTGAAGAAACATGTGCCATCTCAAATAACTTTTTCAACAGCTACTTTTCTAATCTGCATGATTTTGAGCACTGCAGCTTCAGATGCTGCTTTGGCAGTCCTGCACAGATAAACTGATAGGCCATCACAATGGTTCTCAAACTGAGTCACTGTGTCATCACAAAACGCCTGGTCTCCTAGCCACTCAAGTGTAACATTCAGCCAGTATTTACTTCTCATTCATCTAGTTAAAATGAAACATATGGGATGCTATTTTTATAGTGTGATCTGCAAATATTATCCCCACAAAATCTTTTTAAATAATTTAATTTTGGGGTCTATGAAATAAAACCTATCTCCATACTTTTGTATGCAAATTTTTACAACATTTGTGAACAGAGTATAAATAAGGCAAAAAATATATAAAATAATTTTAAAGTTTTGGAATCTAAAGTGAAATTTGTGTAAAACCTGTACAGAAAATGTATAACTATTTCATGATCATTTGTTATTAAAGTGAAACATAATTGTGTTTGGAAATGGAAGTAGGTATTTATCTCTGTACTTTACACTAAGTAGATCTATATACAAAACATGGGAAGAATAAATATCAGTTTATTTGGTATGTTTATAAATTAATGTTAAATATTTATAAAATAATATTAAAGTAAAATAATGAATCAAATTTTTGAAATCCCAAAGGGGGAAATTTTGATTTAAATTTTAATTCAGTGCTATAAGTAAAACAAATGTTATTGAATATTCTACAATAAAAATTACAAAAGAGACAATTTTATTGTATATTTACAAATGTTTGTTTTTGCCATTCTTTCAGTCAGAGGTTTTTCATTCCCTAGAAGGAATAAATTTTCCTGTCATTTTTATGATCCATACTCTTGTGGCTTCTTTTATGTGTTCCAAAATGTTGTCGATAAATACACTTATGCACAAGATCCTGGGTTCAATAAGCAGTGCCTCCATTAAGGGACAAACAAGCAATCAAAAAACAGAAATTACAGTATATGTGGGTTGGGGTGGGAAAGAACATGTAATGCATTTTAGGAAGCAATATGTTTCTCAGTCCTGAAACAGTTGGCATTTTTTGTATAATACGGCATTTTAAGGCAAGTGTTTTGTTCACTAATTGTAAATCATAGCTATGTTCTGTATCAATTAGCTGTAGTAAATCCATTTCTACCAAAAGTTATATTATTTATTTACAAATAAATTCCATTAAGGATAAGACAAATTCAAAATGAGAGATAATATTTTTAAATAAATAAATGTAAAATCAAGCAGCAATGTAAATTTTTCCTTCAGTATCTGTAAATTCCATTCTAAATAAACATTAGCAAGCTGAATTCATGGCATTATATAAGTATTATAAACTATAGTTAAGTTGGATTTAGTCCTGATTCATAAATATTATTTAACATATGCAAATTTATATATGTGATAACATCCCTTATAAAATAAAGAAATGAAAAATAACAATTTCAATAAATGTAGGAAAATTATTGACAAATGCGATCTTAACATTTTTATAAAAATATTATTTACAAATTCGCTCTAGATAGACTATAACTAAAGAGTAAATAAGCCATATATGAAAAACCCACGACTAACTTCATGTTCAATGTTAACATACAGGAACGCTTTCCTCTGGTCCAGTAATAAGAAAAAGTAGCTCATTTTCACAAGTCCTAAGTTACACTACTAGAAGTCCTAGCCAGAACATCTAGTCAAGAAAAAATATAGAAGGTATCCAACTTGTAATAAAGCAGGAAAGCATTTATAGTTGACTTAATTATATATAGATAGAAAACTCCATAGACTCCTCCAGGGATTGTTAGTAATAATGAACAAACTTAGTAAACTTGCAGAATACAAAATCAATATACAAATATCGGTTGCATTTTTATATAGTAACAACACATTATCAGAAAGAGAAATTAGGAAAACACTTGTGTGTAAATTTATACCAAAAAGAATAAAATAGGAATACATTTGGTAAGTGAAATAAAAGATCTAAACATAGATCTATATATTACAGGTGCAAGAAAAATAAGTAAATAAATTAAATATAAAGATATTCTGTGCTCATGGATTGTATACAATGTGAGAAAATATTCTAATATATCTTTTCAATGTTCAATCTCCCCAGCACTAATTTTTGAGGACAATGTCTTTTCTTCATTTTATACTCTGGCATTCTTTTTCATGGGTTAATTGATCATAAGTATAAGGGATTATATCTAGTTTCCCTATTCTCTTCTATTAATTGGTATCTCTTTTTGAGCCAGTATCATGTTGTTTTAATTACTAAAGCTTTGTAGGACTGTTTAAAATCAGAGAAATTTACACCATTACATTTAATACTCTTTTTCAAGATTACTTTAGCAACCCATAATCTTTGTGGTTACATATAAATTTTGAGATTATTTGTTCTATTTAATGGAAAAATCTCATATGTATTTTGACATGAATCACACTAAATGCAGATTCCCTTGTGTACAATGGTTGTGTAAACTACATAGTTTCACATCATTAACATAAGAGATCTTTTCATTTCTTTGGATTAGTTTTAATTTCCTTAACCAATGTTTTCTGTTTTTTAATGTATAGGTTTTCACCTTATTTGTTAACTTCATATCTAGGTTGTCTTCACATATATATATATAATTACATACTTAATATTTTTAAACTCATTTCCTACACAAATACAGCAGGCAGAAGGCAATGGCAATACATATACAAATTCCTGACTGAAAGAAAACTGTAATCTAAGATACTTTATCAAGCAAGGCTATCTTTGAGAATAGAAGGAGAGATAAATAACTTCCACACAAGCAAATACTAAAAGAATTTAGCAAGAGGAAAAGAAATAATGAAAGATCTACTCTAAATACAAAAGAAGCAGGATGCTATAGAAAAGAGGAAGGCATAATTAGAAAGGGAATATCTACAAAGACTTACAACAGAATAAATATGTTGTTGTAAAACAAGACATTAAAATTTTTAAGGGTCACAGATTGAAACAGGACAATACACAGTATTTTCTTCTTGTTTCTCTTCTCTGTAGGATGGGTATGAGTATGTATTCTTATCAGTTAAAATAAACTGATATAGTACGGGTCAATATAAATACAAAACAAGGTAACCATAAGTCAAAAGCTAAAAATGAAGATACTAAGCCAAAAAGAAACCAAGATAATAAAAGAAAGCTTATCAAGCCACAAAAAGAAAAAACAATGAACAAATAGGAAATACCTAATCAACTGGAAAATGAAGTTCAAAATGGAAGTAAACACCAGTCTATGAATAATTATCACAAAAGTTAATGGACTTAGTGCTTCAATCAAAAGATATATATTGTCAGATGGGATAATATAACAAGACCCTACATTATGAAGCATACAAGATACCCAATTTAGTAAGAGGAAAAGAAATCAATTGAAAGTCAGTAGATGGAAGAATATATTCCATGCAAATGCACGTGACAAGAAAGCAGGACTAGCAGTACTGACTTCATTCAAAATAGACTTTACAAGAAAGGCCACTGAGAAAGATAAACAAGGACATGATATAATGATTAAAGGAACAATAAAATATGAGAGTTTTATACTCATTAAAATATATGCACTCAATATAGGAGCACCTAAATATATAAAGCAAATACTAATAGATAAAAAGAGAGAAATCACTTGGAACATAATCACAGTAGGAGATTCTAGCACCCCGTTACCATCACTGGACTGGGCTTTCATACACAAAATTAATAAGGGAACAAACATACTAAAATTTATGATAAAATAATTGGAGAAGTTTGATAATTCCAAAACAGTACTTCTCCCAAAATCAGAATATACATTCTTTTCCAATGCACATGGAACATTTTCAAGGAAACATTATGAACTCAGGCACAGAAGAAGCCTCAACAAATTTAAGAAGATAAAATTTATTTCAAGCATCTTTTCTAAGTATAATACCATGAAACAAAAATCAATCACAGAAAAACGGGGAGAAAAAATGACAGCATCCAGATTAAAAAACATGGTACTATAACAAAGGGGGTATTTGATGATGTAAAAGAAGAAATTAAGAAATATCTTGAGAAATATGACAAAACACTACACAAAGTCTATTGAATACAGTTAAAGCAGGCTTAAGGGGGAAGTTAATAGTGACAATCCCTCCTCAAAGTAGAAGTACAATTTAAAATAAATAATCTAACTTTCTATGTAAACTAATCATGAAAAGAAGAGCAAACAAAATCAAAAGTAGGCAGAAAGGGGGAAAAATAAAGATAAATGAGCAAACAATTTAAATAAATATTAAAAAATAGAAGAAATCAATCAGACTTTTTTTTGAAATTTTAAACAAAATTGACAAATCTCTGGACAGGATCACCAAAAAGAAAAATGAGAGAACACAAATAATATAAGAAATGAAAATGAAGAAAGTACAAATAGTACAACAAATTTACAAAATATCATAAGGGAATACCATGAGCAACTGTATGGAAACAAACTTGATAACCAGGAAGAAATGGAGAAGTTTTTAGGAAACATTCAGCCCACCAATATTGCATCAAGAAGAAATTAACAATTTTAACATACAGATCACCGGAAATGGAATAGAATTATCAATAAAATAAAAAATCTCTGCAAAGAAAATTCAAACCCAAATAGCTTCACTAGGGAATTTGACCAAACCTACAAAGAAAAATCCATACCAATCTTCCTTAAACTCTTCCAAAAGTTTGATATTTAGACAGAACTCCCAAACTCACACCATAAGGCCAACATCAACCTGATACCAAAACCAGACAAATACACTACCCCAAATAGAAATATATAGGCCAATATCATTGATAAACATAGATGTAAAAGTCCTTAAGTAATTATTAACAAACAGAATGCAACATCATGCAAAAAAAAGATCATGCACCATGGTCAAATTAGGTTCATCCCAGGAACACAAGAATGGTTGAACATACGCAAATGAATCAATAAATTGTGATACATCATATCAACAAAAGAGAAGACAAAAATGATATGATCATCTCAGTAGATGCAGAAAAAGCATTTGATAAAATTTAACACCTATTTGCAATAAAACTTCTTATCACAGTGGGCATAGAGGGACCATATCTCAACAAAATGAAAGCTATTTATGATGAACATATAGTCAGCAAAATACTCAAAGGTGAAAAACTGAAACCCTTCCCACAAAATCCTGAGACAAGACAAGGATGCCCATTCTCAAAATTTCAATTCAATATAGTCTTGGAAGACCTAGCCACAACAATCAGGCTAGGAAAATAAATATAACTGTTCAGACTGCAAAAGAGGAGGTAAAATTGTCACGATATGCAGAAATTGCACTATATATAGAAAACTGTAAAAGCTTCACAAAAATTAGTCTAAAAAAGGCACTGGGCAAGGTAGCCAGATTAATCTACAAAAACCAATTACATTTCCTTACACTACCATTGAATCAATAGGAAAACAATGTATAGAAACAACCCCTTTTATAACTGCATCCAAAACTATTAAATGCTTAAAATTAACTCTGACCAAGTTGGTGAATGACTTCTACATGCAGAAAAAGAAAACATTGATTGAGGAAATCAAGAAATATTTGAAGAATTGAAAAGATACCCAATGATCTCATAATGGAAGAAATAATATTGTTAAAATGGCCATACTGCCCAACGCAATTCACAAACTTAAACTGAGTTCCTATCAAATTATGCAAAACATTTCTTTTAGGACGGAAACAAATGATCCTAAGATTTATATAGAATCAAAAAAGATCCATAATTTCCAAAACAATACTGAAGACAAATAAAGAAGCTGGAGAAATAACCCGCCTGGTCTCCATACACTATTGCAGAGCTACAATAATCAAAATGACATGATATTGGTACAAAAACAGAAATATGGGCCAATGGAACAGAATAGAGAGCCTAGGAATAAATCTAAAGTCCTATGTTCAATTAATATTTGACAAAGCAGCCAAGAATATGACAGAGAAAAGACCATCTCTTCACCAACAGGTGTTGGGAAAACTGAATAGCAGCATCAGAGCAATGGAGTTAGAACAATCTTTCACTCCATACACAAGAATAAACACAAAATGGCTCAAGACTTAAATGTAAGGCAAGACACAGTAAATCTCCTAGAAGAAAATATAAGCAAAACACTCTGAGATAATTCTCAGCAATAATCTCCTGGAACAGCCTATACAGGTAATGGATGTAAGAGCAAAATTAATAAATGGGAGCTAGTTAAACTTATAAGCTTTTGCAAAGCAAATAAAACCATAAAAAAATCAAAATGACAACATTCAGGATTTAAGAAAATATTTAGAAGTGATGCAAATGACAAAGGCTAAATTTCCAAAATATAAAGACTTCATACAAGCTAATAATAATAAAAATAAAAAAAAGAAACCCAATCTGAAAATGGGCAGGTGCCCTAAACGAGCAATTCTCCAATAGAGACATGCAAATGCCACGCAGATATATGAAAAAGCAAAAACAATTGCTCCCTATCATTATCAGAGAAGGGCAATTCAAATCTATAATGAAGTATCACTTCACAATAGTAACAATGCCGTCATTCAATGTCCACAGACAATAAATGCTGGGGAAGCTGTGGAGAAAGGGAACCCTCCTACACTGTTGGTAGGAATGTAGTTTTGTGCAGTCACTGTGGAATACAGGATGGGGATTCCTCTAAAGTATAAAACTTGACTTAACATATGATCCAGTAATCCCACTTCTGGGTATATATCAAAGGGAACCCTATTTGAAAAAGACAACTGCACCCCAATATTCTTAGTTGTGCTATTTACAACAGCCACGACATGGAAGCAACCTAATTGTCCAACAAAAGATGTTAGTATACAGAAGTTATGCTCTATTTACACAATGGAATAAAATTCTGCAATAAAAAATGATAAAACAATGACATTTGCAGCAAAATGGATGTCCCCAAAAAGTGTTATTCTACTTGAAGTAAGCCAGAAAGAGAAAGAAAAATAACACTTGAGATGACATATATAGAATTTTAAAAACAAAAATTTGGATGTGAACACTATGATTTCATCTACAAAACTGAATCACACTTGCACATCTACTTAATAATCTTATGGTTAATGCAGAAAGGGACTGGTAGAGGATATATTTGGGAGCTGTAGATTTATAAATATTATCCAGTATATATAAAAATAGATGTTTTCAAAATTTCTTTTGTACGACACAGGGCAGTAAGTTAAATATCATGAAGTAATATTTAATATGCACAGAAATATATGCATGCATGTGACGCTGTGCTTTCCACCACAGATTGACACATTGTAAATGGCATATTTCAATGATAAATAAATCAATAAATATGTAAATATATAAATAAATAAATAAGTAAAAAATATTACTTAATAATAAAAGAAATACAAATATTCACACTACTTATCTTTACACATCAAGTATCTAACAGAAAACAGGAAGAATAAAGAAGAAAATTGAATGAATGAGAGCAAGGCAAATAACAAGAGAAACAATTGAAAAGATAAAAAAAGATTATACCTAAGTATGTTTCTTTTCAACATTAAGTGGATAAAAGTTTAGGTTGGCTAAGAAAATAAAGATTCAAATAAAATTATAAATAAAAGAGCAGATATTACCACTGATGTTGTAGAGATGCATAGCATCATATGAAATTACCACTAGCCAACGAATTGAATGACTTAGAACAAAAGACAGATTCCCAGAAACATATGTCTTCCAATACTGAATCAAGAAAAAATAAGAAAGTTAAATACAGTAAAAGTGTGTATGAGTAAATCAACAATCCAAACTTCCTAAATCAGAAAAAATTTACAAGATGACGTACTGGTGAATTCTGTCATGTATTTGAAGACAACTTTTCACCAATTCTTCCTCAAAACTTTCAAGAATTTGAAGGGGGTGAAAGATTCCAGAGTTGTTTTATGATGCCAGCTTTATTTGCATAACAATGCTACAAAGGACATTAGACGCAAAATATAGAACATAATCCCTGATGAACATATGTGCCAAAATTCTCAACAAAACACAAGCAAAATGAATTCAACAACACATTTAAAGTATCATACACATACATGAGTGAAGGGATTTATCCCTGGGTTTAAGGATACTTCAAAGTATTCAAATCAATAAAGGTGACATGCCACACTAATGGAATGAGAAATAAAACTTACATAATCATCTCAATAGGTGTAGAAAGAGCGTTATATATAATGCAACATCCTTTTAAGATACTCCCAAAAATTAATTAACCCTGTCATTGGCACGATAGCATGAAGACACAAACACTGCATGGACAGAAGTGAAGCAGTTCACTCTTTATTGATTCTGAGAAACAGGGTTTATGTAGGACATGCACAATTCCTCACATATCATCTAAGTTACAACAATCTTAATAATCTTAAACTATTTATGTCCCCATGCTCCTGCATTAAGCACAGGATGTTAAATTATCAAGGATTGTTTTAAAATTCATCACGGAAATTCATTAAGTAGGTCACCACTTATCTAGCTGGATGTCCCTGTCTTAGGTTGTCCTCCTCTGAGGATATTACCCAGCAAAGTTTATCCAGCCATCCATACTGGATACATTGAATAGGCCATTTCTTATCCAGCCTGGATATGTGACATTCCTCACAGATTGTTTATCAGTTCAGCCCATGAGCTTATTCTCTAGAGCCTTCAGACAGGGGCCTAAAAACACAACATCCCTAGACAGAAAAATGGATGAAGAAAATTTGATGTATATATGCAATGGAATCAATACTTTGCATTCCTATCAACAGTGTCCACGCTGTTCCTTTTTCTCCACAATCTCACCTAAATCTGTTTCTTTTCTTTTTGATGACAGTCTTCTGACCAGTGTGAGGTCTTGTCTCATTTTTGGTTAATGAATTTCCTAATAATTTATAACTCTGAACATATTTTCATGTTTCATTTAGCCAACTGTTTGTTTTCTACAGAAAATTGATTCAGAACTATCTATTCAGTTCCTACGGACACTTATTTTAATTGGATTTTTTTGGTCTGTTTTGTTGTTGTGGTGTATGATTTTGCCATGTAGTTGCATATTAACACTTGATTGGAAATTATCACTTGCAAATATATTCTCCAATTGTGTTGGTTGACTTTTCATTTTATTGATCATTTCTTATGCAGTGTAAATCTGTTTAGAGTGATACAATCATATTTTGTTAGTTTTGCTTCTGCTTCTCTTGCCAGAGGAGACATATGTAGAATCAAATTAAGTCCAATGTCAGAGTGTACTTCTTATATTTTACACAAGGATTCTTTGTTTTCAGGTTTTATGTTTTATATACCCAGGAGTGGGATTGATGTGTCATATGATAGGTCTATTTTTATTATTTAAAGGAACTTCCATACTGTTCCCAAAGTGGTTGCAACAATTTTCATTCCCACCAACAACGTTGGAGAGTCCCTTTTTCTCCACAACCTCCCGAATATTTATTATTTGAAGACATTTGGATGACAGCCCTTCTCAATAGTGTGAGGTAAAATATTATTTTAATATTTTCTTGAATTTGTATAATAATTAGCAATGTGAGCACGTTTTATATTCCTGTTTGTCATTTGTGTGTCTTCTTTAGACAATTGCCTTCTGCTCATTTTCTCTCTTGGTTGTTTGTAGACTGTTGAAGTGGAGTTGTATGAACGATTCGTGTATTTTAGAAATTAGCCCCTTTTGATTGCATTGTTTCCAAATGTTTTCTCCCATTTTGAAGTTCATCTTTTCATTCTGTTTATGTTGCTGTATAGAAGCTTTTAAGTTTAATTTGGATATATTTGATTATTTTGCTCTTAATGTTTTCAGCTTGTAAGAGTGACATAAGAAAATTTCGCTACAATTTATGTCTTGTTTTGCCTATGTTAGTTTCCAGGAGTTTTATTGTGTCATGTATTAGATTCAGATATTTAAAGCATTTTGAGTTTATATTTGTACAGTGTGAGGGAGTGTTCTAATTTCATTGATTTACATGTAGCTGTCTAGCTTTCTCAACATCACTTGCTGAAGACTGTCTTTAGGCATAGTATATTTTTGTTTCCTTTGTCATAGTTCAGTTGACCATAGGTGTGATGTTTTATTTCTGCCTCTGTGTTCTCTTCCAGTGATATAGATGTTTGTTTGTTTTCCAGCATTGTGCTGTTTCGATTACCGTTTTTGTAATATAGTCTGAGATCTGAGAGGGATATGGGTTATGCCTCCAACTTTGTTCTTTTTCCTCATCGTTTCTTTTGCAGTTCTGGTTTTTTTGCTGTTCCATACAAATTTAGGACTCTTTTAAGTTCTGTGGAAAATATCATGTAGTTCTATCTGAATCACTTTATATCACATTTTTTGTAGTATATATATTTTAACAATATTAATTCCTCTAAACTAAGACCTTGAGATTTCTTTCCATTTCTTTGCATCATCTTCAAATTTATTTATCAGTGTCCTATTCATTTTATTATTTTGGTTTTTTCATAGGTTTTTCATTTTTTGATCTGATTTCATATGGATCTTTAAAAATTTTGGAATATTTCATTGTTTGTGTAAAAAATGTGACAGTTTTTGTATATTAATCATGAATCATGCTACTTTGCTAAATGTCTTTATTAGATTTAGTTGTTTTGGTTTGGAGAATCTTTAGAGATCACGATATAGATTATCATGTCATCTAAAATAATAACAGTTTTACTTCATTCAATCCAAGTTGAATAAGTTTTTTTCTTATCTCATTGCTATTGCTAGGTCATCCCATACTGTGTTTAATAGAAATGGTGAGAGTGGGCATCCTTGTTTTATTCCTTAATTTGGCTTTCAGTTTTCCCTTTTGCATATTGTGCTGTCTGTGGGTCTGTAATTAATGACTTTGGTTATGTTGAGATATATTTCTTGAATCCTACTTTGGTAAGTGTTTTCTGTTGTTGTTGCTGTTGCTACCGTTGTTGTTGTTGTTGTTGCTATCTTAATGAATAAATGTTGAATTTGGTGAAATGTTTTAATGGATTTATTGAGATGACCATGTAGTTTTCTCTTTTTCTTTTGTTAATGTGGTGTATCAAACTGATTGATTTGTGTATGTTGAACCTCTCTTGTGACCCTGCAATTAACCCAAGTTGATCATGCTTTATGATATATTTTAAGTATTGCTGGATTTAGTTTGTTAATAATATTTTGTAGAATTTTTGCATGTAAATCTATCAAATATAATGGCTTCAATTTACCTTTGCCTGTACTTTTTTTGTTGGTTTAGCTATCAGGGTGATGAAAGCTTCATAGAAATAATTTTGGAGTTTCCCACACCTTCACAATTTTTGAATAGTTTGAAGAGTATAAGTTCTGCTTTGTATTTTTTTATAGTTCTCCAAGGGAGCTGTTTATATCTGCACTTCTATTCAACAATTTTTTTAAATGCAGATTCTATCTTTCTTCTAGTAATCAGTTTATTCAAATTATTTGTTTCTCCTTATCTCTGTCTATTTCGAGACATTTGTCTATTTCTTCTAAGTTGTCCAGTTTATTGGCATGTAATTGGTGACAAAATGTTCCCTGTTTTGTATATCTGAGGGAACAATTGTTATTTCTCCAATTTTATTTCTGAATTTATTTCTTTGGAGCATCTCTCTTTTCTTCATGATGCACCAGGCTAGAGGTTTTTTGATTTTGCTTTTCTTAAAAAGAAAACAAAAAACAAAATCTTTGGTTTTAATACTTTTTGAATAGTTTTTGCTCTCTAATTTATATTAACACCTGTAATATTTAGGATCATGTTTTTTTCTTTTTTTAACTTTTTTTAATTGATTTTTAATCATTTTACAAAGTTGTCTCAAAGTCCATTTTAGAGCACAATTTTTTAGGTACAATGAACATATATACATTTTTTGTCCCATTTTTTCCCCTGTGAGTTGCTGTTAAAACATTTTATATATTTCCCTGTGCTATAGAGTACAATCCTGTTTATGTATTTTACAATTTTGACCTCCCAGACTATCTCTTCCCACACCCCACCCCTTGGCAACCAAAACTTTGTATTCTCTGCCTGCGAGTATATTTCTGTTTTGTATTTATGCGTTTTTTGCTTGGTTTGGTTTTGTTTTTTGATTCCACACATGAGCCATCTCATATGGTATTTTTCTTTCTCTTTCTGGCTTACTTTACTTAGACTGATTTTCTCCTGGACCATCCATGTTGCTGAAAATGGCATTATATTGTCAGTTTATAAGAATGACTACTATTCCATTGTATAAATATACAACCTCTTCTTTATCCAGTCAACTGTCGATGGATATTTAGGCTGTTTCCTTCTCTTGGCTATTTTAAATATTGCTGGCTATGAACATTGGTGTGCAGGTGTCTTCCTGAGAAGGGTTCCTTCTGGATTTATGCCCAGAGCGGGAATCTTGGGTTACATGGTATGACTATTCCTAGGCTTTTGAGGAATCTCCATCCTGTTTTCCACAGTGGATTCACCAACCTGCATTGCCACCAGCAGTGAAGGATGGTTCCCTTAAATCCACAGCCTCTCCAGCATTTGTCATTTGTGGATTTTTGAATGATGGCCATTCTGACTGGTGTGAGGTGATATCTCATTGCAGTTTTGATTTGCATTTCTCTGATAATCAGTGATATTTAGCATTTTCTGATGTGCCTTTTGATCATTTGTATGTCTTCCTTGGAGAATTGCTTGTTTAGGTCTTCTGCCCAATTTTGGATTGGGTAGTTTATTTTTTCTTATTCAGTTGGATTAGCTGCTTATATACTCTGGAGATCAAGCCTTTGACGGTTTCATATGCAAATTTTTTTCCCATTCCGTAGGTTGTCTTTTTGTTTTGCTTCCTGTTTCTTTACTGTGCAGAAGCTTGTAAGTTTCATTAGGTCTCATTTGTTTATTCTTGCTTTTAGTTCTTCTACAAGAAAATTTACGAAACATATGTCAGATACTGTTTTACCTATATTTTCCACTTGGAAGTTTATTCTATCTTTTCTTATGTATAAGTCTTTGATCTATTCTGTGTTTATTTTTGTGTTTGGTGTTCTAGGTTCATTGGGAGTGTTCTAGCCTCATTGATTTACATGCTGTTGTCCAGTTTTTCCAACACCAGCTGCTGAAGGGACTGTCTCTCTTCCATTGTAATTTCTTGCCTCCTTTGTCTAAGATTAATTGACCAAAAGTTTGTGGGTTTATTTCTGGGCTCTCTAATCTGTTCCATTGGCCTATATGTATATTTTCCAACCAATACAGTGCTGTCATGTTGACTGTAGATCTATAGTATTATCTGAATCATTAGCATTAAGAAATGCCACTGATTTTTGAACTTTAATCTTGTAACCTACATTGCTGAATTCTTCGATCAGCTGTAACAGTTTTTCTCTGGATCTTGTAGGGTTTTTTATTTATAGTAACATTGTCCACATATAGTGAGACTTTAAACTCTACCTTTCCAATTTGCATCCCTTTTAATTCTTTCTCTTGTTTGATTGCTGTGGCTAGCTCTTCCAAGTCTATGTTGAGTTGGAGTGATGATAGTGTGAATCCTTGTCTTGTCATAGACTTTAGTGGGAAGATTTTGACTTTCTCACCATTCAGTATTATGCTGCCTGTAGGTTTGTAATCTATAGCTTTTATGATGCTGGGATATGTAGCCTCTATGCCCAATTTGGTGAGAGTTTTTATCATAAGTGTGTGTTGAATTTTATCAAATGCTTTTCCTGCATCTATTCAGATGATCATGCGGTTTTGGTCCTTTCTCTTGTTGATGTGCTTTATTACATTAATTGATTTGCATATGTTGAACCACCTCTGTGTCCCTGGCATGATCTCCACTTGGTCATGATGTATAATATTTTTTTCTCTGTTTTTGGCCTCTATTCACTACTATTTTGGTGAGGATATTGGCTTCTGTGTTCATCACTGGTATTGGCTTATAATTGTCTTGTTTGATATTGTCTTTGCCTGGTTGTGGTATCAGGGTAATTGTGGCTTCATAGAATGACTTTGGGAGTATTCCTTCCTTTTCAATCTTCTGGAAGAATTTGAGAAGGACTGGTATGAGTTCTTCTATGCATGTGTGGTAGAAATCCCTAGTGACACCATCCGGTCCTGGACTATTATTTGTAGGGAGATTTTGTATTGCTATTTTGATTTCATTTCTAGTGCTCTGTTTCTTCAAGGGGTCAGTTTCTTCTTGATTCACTCTTGGTGGACAGTATGTTTCCAGAAACTTGTCCATCTCCTCTAGGTTATCCAGTTTGGTTCAATATACTTTTCATAATATTCTCATATGATATTCTGTATTTCTAGTTTATCAGTTGTAAATTCTCCATTCTCCTATCTAATTTTGCTAATTTATGCTCCCTCTCTTTTCTTCTTTTTGAGTTTGGCCAGAGGTTTGTCGATTTTACTTACTTTTTCAAAAACCAGCCTTTGGATTGGTTGATTTTTTTTCCTATGGTCTTTTTAAACTCTATTTTATTCATTTCCTCCCCAATATTTATGATTTCCTTCCTTCTGCTGCCTTTTTGGGGTTTTTTGTTCTTCTTTTTCTAGTTCATTCTCCTGATGGGTTAAATAGTTTATTTGTGATTGTTCTTCTTTTTTGAGGAAGGCCTGTATTGCTATAAACTCCCCTCTCAACAGTGCTTTTGCTGTGTCCCATAAATGTTGTTTGGTTTTGCTTTCATTTACTATTGTCTCAAGGTGCATTTTCATTTCAGCTTAAATTACTTCTTTGACTCATATGTGTTTTAATAATATATTGTTTTATCGACATGTTTTCCTTTTGTTCTCCTTTGTTTCTCTTTGTTGATGTCAAGCTTCATGGCATTGTGGTCAGTAAAGATGCTTGAGGTAATTTCTATCTTCTGAAAGTTGCTGAGGTTTCTTTTGTGCCCAAGTATACCACGAATCCTGGAAAATGTCCCATGTGCACTTGAAAAGAATGCATATAATATTTTGTGGGTGGTGCAACTCTCCAAAAGTATTCACCAAGTGTAATATTTCAATTGTATTATTTAAATTGTCTGTTGCCTAATTTACTTTCTATCTTGATGATCTGTCCACTGATGTTAATTGAGGGTTGAAATCTCCAACTATGTTTAGATTCCCATCACTATCCCATTTATATGTGTTAGTAATTTTTTCATGTACTTAGGTAGTCCTCTATTTGGTGCCTACGTATTAACAAGCGTGCTATCCTCATCTTGTATCAGTCCTTCAATGATTGTAATATGTCCTTCCTTATTTTTCTTTATGGCCTTTGTTTTAAAGACTATTTTGTCTGAAGTCAGTACTGCAACACCTGCTTTCTTGGCTTTTCCCATTGTATGGAATACCCTTTTCCATCCTTTCACTCTCAAACAATTTGTTTCCTTACCGCTCAAGTGGGTCTGTTGTATGCAGCATATTGATGGTTCTTGCTTTATTATCCAGCCTGCCACTCAATGACTTTGACTGGAGCATTTAGTCCATTAACATTTACAATAATCGATGATATGTTTGTGTTTATTGTCATTTTGACCTTATCTTTGCAGTTGATCTTTTATGTCCTCTTTGTTTTTTGATCTTCCTTTTTTGGCTTGGTATTATTATTTTTTCTTTGTATTATCATGAAAATTATTTAGTTTTATTGACTCCCTGAATATGTTTTTGTCTTGTTTTTACCCTTTTATATAAGTCTATTAGACCATTAGTATAACTGATTTTATTAAACTGATAGTAACATGATCTCAAACACATCCTTCTGAGAACAAAACATTTTAAAAGGAAAGACCACCCAAGAAAAAAATTCTCTATTTTTCTAACTCCATTTCCATGCTCAATGAAACGTATTTCTTGTTTTAAAATTTTGTGTTTATTTTATTTCTAGTTCACGAGTTATCACTTTCCAGCTGTGAGATTCACAATTCTGTAGCATCATGATGGCTTTGTTTTTAGAGTGGAACTTTCAATATTTCTTTTAGCATGGACTTAGTGTTGCTAAACTCTTGTAGTTGTTCTTGTCTGTGAAAATATTTCTCTCTCCTTCTCCCATAGACAATAGCCTTGCTGGTTAATGTATCCTAGGGTATATCATTTTTTTTCATTCAGGACTTTGAATACATCTTGCCACTCCCTTCTGTTCTGTAGTATTTGTGTTGTGAAATCAGCTGTGATCCTTCTGGGGATTCCCTGTAACTCACTCTTTGCTACTCTCTTGCTGCCTTTGGGATCATTTCTTTATCCTTGGCTCTGGCCATCTTAATTATATGTCTTGTTGTGGGTTTATTTGAGTTCTTCCTGTTTGGGACAGTCTGAGATTCCTGTACTTGGATATCTGATTTCTTCTTTCAGTTTGGGAAGTCCTCACACATGATTTCTTCAAACACCTTTGCAATCCCCTTTGATATTTCCTCCCATTCTGGGACTTCTATCATGCCAAGATTGGCATGCTTTCTATTACCCCAAAGACCTCATGCTATTTTCATTTGTTTCTTGTTGTTTCTCTTATAGCTGTTCTGATTGGGTGCTTTCTATTGTCCTGTCTTCTAGGTCACTAATTCATTCCTCTGCATTATCTAGTCAGCTTTGTGACCCCTTTAGATCATTCCTCATCTCAGTCAACAGGTTTACCTATTCTATTTGGCTTTTCTTTATAGCTTCCATTTCATTTTTAACATATTTTATATCTCTAAACACTATCTTTTATTTCCTTCATTAATTTGATCACACTTCTTTTGAAATCTTTATCTAGTAGGCTATTGTTTTCTATTTCACTGATCGTACTTTCAGAGGATTTCTCTTGTCCTTTTAATTGGGAATGGCTTCTCTGCTTCATCATCTTGCACCTTCCTCTCTGGCACTGTGGTTTATGGAGTATCAGTTATCTACTGTGGTCCTAAAGGAGTTTATCTACCAAATGCCTATGTAGCAATACAACTAAAAAAGCAAAAAAAGAGAGAGGGAGACAAAGAATTGTAAAGAAGGGGAAATAAATGTTTGAAGACAATGTATAATACATAATAGAAGAGCAAGTTGAAGCAGAGTTTTGAAAAATAATAATAATAAAAATATTTTTTAAATATTTCAATGGGATTTAAAAGCGGGTATATATAATTGCCTAAGAATTAAAAATTAAGTGGGTAATAGAAAGTGGAACGGGTAAAAACAGATTAAAACAAGGGGGTGGTCAGTGTGTCCTGGAGACTGTGTAATTTAATGTGAACTCTTTCTGTATTCATCCTGTTTTTGAAGCTCACCTTGCTTTTTCCAGAGGCCCTCCATTGAAGCCTAGGGCCATTGAATACTAGGGCCCATTGGCAAGCAGATCACTCCTACTCCCATCACTGGTTATGGAGAAGCTCTCTTTACTGTGGGCTGTCTTGTCACTGCCCTGACTGATGCCTCAGTCATATATTTCAGACTCACCAGGCTGGAGTGGGCATCAAGCCCTCTCCCAGCCACATTGTCAGGGGCTGTGTTCCAGCCCAAAGTTGGTGGGCCATCAGCCCCCTCAGGGTGCCTGTCTCTCCACTGTTATGTGCCCTGTCACTGATCTGGGCCAAAACCCAGCTCCTTGTTTGCCTTGATAGAGCAAGTTCTCTGAAGAAACAGGACAGAAATATATTATATGCTTCAGGCTGTAAACAAGTTCCCTTCTGGCACTTGAGGCTGCTAAGTGCTTAGGAGTGAATGCAGCTTTTGCTCTCACTGCTGCCAGGGTGCAAAGCACCAGAGGCTATGGTGGCTGTGTCTGAGCCCTAGGTCTCTTGTCCTAGATTATTTTGTGGAATTTCAGAGATTTAGAATGCACCTTTCCAATCCCAGGGCTAGTCTGCCCTGTTGTTTAATGGAGGGCCCAGGTTGTTCTGCCCTGTGCACCCACAGCAATGGTGCACAACCCCTCCATTCCCCCAGGCTGCCTCAGTGCAGCCATCTTCATCTTCCACCCAGCTCAGGCAGCATGGCCCTGCCCCCAGCTGCCAGGATGCCTCTTGGGCTGGGTGTCACAGGGATCCTCACTGCCTGTTTAACTTAGTACTTATACTCTATAGAGTTCCAATTCTTGGAGGATCCCCCTCCATCCTGCCAAACTCTCAGTTGGAGAGGGGAGACCCAGTGAATGAGCACGAGTCCTTCTTTGCTGCTCCCTCCCTGTGGGACCTGTCCCAATCTGTTTTGCCTTTTCTTCTTTCTTTATTCATTTTTTCTACAAGATATTTTGCATTTTTATCTTTTGAAGAGGACAGTGTACTATCAGAGTTCTGTAGATTCTCTGGTTAGCTGAGTAGGTCTGTTGATGTGAGTCTTGGTGCATTTGTGGGAAAGGGTGAGCTACGAGCATCCTTCTGCTCCATCATCTTCGCTTCCCCCACAAAAGTCTCACTTTATGGTGGAAGTTAAACACAACCAGGTAATAGATGGAAAAGATATTTCATGGAATTGACAAGAAAGTGCAGTTTGCAATGCTCAACTCATACAAAATACATTTTAAAATTAGGGCCACAATGAAAGATAAATATGAGATTATATTAAGAGAAAGAAATCAATATAAAAAGATAATTACACTCATTAAATTATATATGGACCCAACACCATAGGTCCTAAGTATAAAAAGAAATATTAGTAGACATGAAGGAATTAATTCATTATAAAACAATAATAGTAGATGAGTTGAATACCTCACTATTCTGATGGCCATATCATCCAGAAAGAGTATCTGTAAGGGAACAGAGGTCTTAACGGCATATTAGATCATTTGAACCTAACTGAGATATTGGACACTGCATCAGAAAAGGAGACCACATAAAATTCTCAAGTGTGCACAGGATGTTATCTAAGGAATTAACCACATATTATGTCATGAAATGAGCCTCAGGGACTTTAAACAAATACAGATTACAGCAAGTATTTTTCCATACACAAAATTATGAAACTATGCATCAACTGTAGAAAGAAGAACAGGAAAAGCACAAACATGAGATTAAACCTCATCCTTTAAATAAATAAAATAAAACAAGGTCAATGATGAAACCAAAGAGGTAATAAAATCATACCTGGAGACAAATTACAATGAAAACACAGCTTCATCAAATGTATGGGATGCAGTAATGGCAAATCTTAGGGGGAAGTTTAGAACAATTGAAGCCTTCTATGAGGAAAAACAAAAACCTCACAGGAAGGAAAAAGCTTACCACCCGATATAACTAGATATAAGAACAAACAAAACGCAAAGGCAGTAGAATTATAAATCTTTAATGATTAGGTTGAAAATAAATAAAATAAAAATTAAAAAATAAGTTAAAATTCATAAAATCAACAGGTTTTTTTCCTTAAAAATATTAACAAATTGATAAGCATTTAGCCAGGCTTATCAAGAAATACGGGGTCGACCCAAACAAAATAATAAATGAATTATTAGAAATAATACCTGACAGTACAGAAATGCAAAGATTATGAAAGCACTCTGAGCAGTTACGTGACAACCAACTGGACGACCTTAAAGAAATAGACAAATTTCTTGAAACATACAGCCTGTCATCAATGAATGAAAAGATATCTGAAAACTTGAAAAGAGCAATCAGTATAATTTAAATAAAGTCTATAGTTTTACAAATGTCCCTTGAACAAAATGCCTGGATGCCTTCACTAAAACCTCTTTCCTCTTAACTATTTCAAAAAATGTATTAGGAAGGAAAATTCCCAAAGTTATTCTATGAGGCCTCCAATATCATGATAACAAAACCAGTCAAAGACACTACCAAAAAAATAAATGAAAATATAAAGCCAATATCCGTGGTTAATATACATTAAAAAATCCTTAACAGAACATCAACAAATTAATCCAGCAATACATGGAAAGGATTATACACGATGATTAGTTGGATTCCTTCCAGAGTCACATGGATTGTTCAACATACGCAAGTCAATCAGCATGACGTATATTTAATAAAGGAAGGACAAAATTCACAGGACCATGTCAATACACACAGAAAAAGCATTAGACAAAATTCAACATACATTCATGATCAGAACTCTCATGAAAGAGAGTATAATGGGAACATCAATCAACACACTATAGGCCATTTATAACAATTTATAATACTTAGGGGAAAAGCTGAAAACCTTCTGGGTAAATTCAGGAAAAAGACAAGGATTCCTACTCTCAGCACTTCTGTTCTATAGTAAAAGAAGAAAGGAAAAGGAAAAGAAAAAGAAGAAAAAGAAATGCAAAATGGAAAGAAAGAGGCAAAATTGGCACCAGTATTGATGACATAACAATCTATATAGAGTCCTAATGTCTCCACACAGACTAATAGCCACAATAAGTAATTTCAATAAGGGAGCAGGGTACAAGATTAATGTAAAGTTGTCTCTTACATTTCTACATGTTATTTATGAGACTCTCTAAATTGGATGTTGAAAGCAATACTATTTAAAATCCCATTACCCCGAATACCTTGGAATAAATGTAACCACATATATGAAAGATCTAAACACTGAAAATTAAAAAACATTCACAAAGAAATTAAAAATGATTCAAAAAAATGGAAAGATGTCTTGTGCTCTTGGATTGAAGGAGTTAATATTGTTAACATGGCCGAGCTACACAAAGAAACATACAGATTTAGTGCAATTCCTGTTATGAAGCTGTAATATTTCCAACAGAAGCAGAAAATAAATAACTCTAAGTTTTACATGAAACCATTAAAAATTGTCAAAATGTTCTTGAGAAAAAACAACAAATCTGGAGGTAAAAACCTCCTGGATTCCTTACTATACTACAAAGCTACAGTAATAAAAACAGCATGATATTGGCACAGAGATATAATCAGTAAAATCAGATAGAGAGCCTAGAAATAATTCCACACAACTATGAGCAATGAATCAATGATAAAATAGGCAAGAGTACACAATGGAGAAAGACAGTCTTGTCAATGGATGGTTTTTGAAAAGCTGGATATCTTCATGTAAAAATGTGAAATGAGAGCATTCCCTGACATCATATATAAAAATAAACTCCAAGTTTATTAAGGACCTAAATGTAAAACCTGACAGCATAAAACTGCTAGAAGGTGATATAGGTGATACACTATTAGATATATATCATAGGAATATTTTCTTGTATGAGTCTCCCAAGGCAAAAGAAAGAAAAGTTAAGATAAGCAAGTGGGACCTAAATAAACTTGAAAACTTCTGCACAGCTAAGGACACTTTGAATGAAATGAAAACACTGCCTAAGTAATTGGAGAACATATTTGCAAAAAATGCAAGTGACCAGGGTGAAATAGATGTAAGTTAATAGATGTAATATGGATTTAGTTTACACAACTCAATGTGAAAAACAAAAACCCAATCAAAAAATAGCAGAATATCTTAGTTAATATTTTTCCAAATAAACATACAGATGAGTAACAGGCAAGTGAGAAAAATGCTCAACATTAATAATTATTAGTTAATAGCAGTTCAAAACCACAATAAGTCATCACTTCACACTGGTCAAATGGCTATTATGAAAATGTCTACAAATAGAAACTGTTGGAGATGATGTGGAGGAAGCAAATATCTTGTATTCTCTTGGTAGAAATGCAAATTGGTACAATTTCTATGGAAAACAGTATTCAGATTTCTTTAACAACTAAAACAGAACTACCATATGAAACAGTAACCCCTCTCCTAGGAAAAATCTGAGGAAGAAACCCTAAATTGAGAAGAACCAATGTTCACAACAGTACTGTTTATAATATGCAAGACATGGAAGCAATCCAAGAGCCCACAGTAGAGTATGGACTTAAGTAGATATGATGGTTTTATAAATATGCAATGGAATAATACTCAGCCATGAATAATATAACACATGGCTATTTCAGCATCATGAATGGACCTAGTAAATATTGTGCTTAGTGAAATAACTTAGAAAAAGACAAAAGTATATAATATAATCTATATGTGGAATCTAAAGAATAACAAATATTTGTGTACATCTACCTATAGCTATCTATTGATAGATGACAAATAAGTAGATACATAGAAGGATATATAGGCACATGATAGATAGATAGATATAAAGGTAGATAGATAGATAGAGACATGGTAGAGAGATAGAGAGATTAGATAGACAAGACTGAAGCAGACTGAAAGATATGGGAAAAAATTTATGTTTACCAAAGGGGAAGGGAAAGGCAATTCAATGGTAGGACACTGCAAGGTAAAAATAGTAAAAAAAGGAGATAAGCAACAAGGATAATGTGTATAGATTAGGGAATTAGACACAATAACTTATAATAATTGTATGTTACAATTATTGTCATAATTTATAATGCAATATAATCTAAAAAGTGGTTGGAATCTCTATGCTGTTCATCTGAAACTACACAATATAGCACATCTACTCTACTTCAATTAAAAATAAAAAATCTCATGTATAATTTAGTCCTTTTTCTGCTGATAGCATCTTCCTTTAATATTATTTTACCTTTACTCATTACTTTTTATGTTTACTGACTCAAATTATTTCTATTTCTGTTGTGAACATGTTAACAGAATGAGATACCTATATTTATTGCAACTGAATTACTATTTTTCTCTCTTAATTCATATAGAATAGTAGCATTTAAAAACATACCCAAAGAAACAGTTGCAACTTTCTCGTTGTCTCTGCTTCGTATTTTGTTCAATGTTTTGTGTATATTTGCCATTTTATTTTTCTTAGAATAGAACCTTTCTGAACCTCTTGTAATGTGTCTCAGTTTTCTTTTTTACATCTCACTCAATTTTGTTTGTCTGGTAAATACTTTATTTTTACTTTACACCTAAGTGATAACTGTTCAAGTTAGAGTATCCTTGGGTGAGAGATTTCTTATTTCAGTAGTTTGAAAATGTCCATTTAATTACCCTTGGTGTGTGTTTTCTGCTCAGCAATCTGCTGATAGCCTAATGGGGGTTCCTATGTAGATTAACATAAGTTTTATTGGCTGCCTTTAAAATTTTTCTCTGGCATTTACTTCCCAATTTGCATATGATGTATCTTGAAGAAGGTCTCATTGACTTAAAGTTATTGGTGTTGTGTTGGCTCACGGAATTGTATGTCAGTTCCTTATCCAGGTTCAGGAAGTTATCAACTATTACAACTTTAATTAAACCATCAGCTGCCTTCTAAATTTCTCCTCCCTCCAGGATTTCACTCTAATGTGAACTTCCTGAAGAAGTCTGATGTCTATTTTAGAATTTCCTCACTTTTTAATATCTTATATTTCTGCCCTCTCCTATCATTTCTTGTTTTGTATTGGTGAGTTTGCTAATCTCTCTTCCACAAGACAGTCTTCTTCCAATGCTTTCTGTTGCATACTTCATATCATTTATTAAGTTCATCTGGTCCTCCAATAATGTTTGTTTGTTACATAGTTTCAGTCTCTTAGGTAATGTAATCCTTACCAACATTTATTTTATTCCTGAGCTCACTAAACTGCTTTCTGTGTTTTGTTTTTTGTACTGAGATTCTGTATGACAACTCTTTGGATTCTCTGTTAGTTATACGGTAATATTCCATGACCTTAAATGTGTTTGCTGCAGGGTTGATATTGTGTGTGTGTGTGTGTGTGTTCATGTATGTGTGCATTTGCCTGTGCGTGTGTGTCTGTGTCTGTGTCAGTTTCTTTGTTTGTGTATCTGTGTGTGTGTGTGCCCTATAATGTTACTGTGATTGGTCATGATCCTGGTAAATTATTGCTCTGATTACCCTAAAACACAGATTGTGATTTGGAGTCCTTGTTTGGTTTTACTTATCTGAGCTACCTCTGATAATATTTCAAAATGGCACTTTCTAGTCGCTACTGTCTGGATAAAAGATTGCTTACATTGTCACTTCTTAAACAAATCTGGAAGTTAATGCCACTTTTGTCACTGGGCCATTGAACCCTTCCTTTTATCTGATATCCCTTAAGACTGAGTGCACACATTGAGGAAAGGTGTAAAGACAGGTGGGTAGTTGGAATCAGGCAACTGCCTTTGCCATCTCCAATGTTGCAAGGTAACTTTTCTCCACCACTGTGAATGGGAAGTAGGGAGAGTGTCATGAATGTCTGAGCATCAAAAGGACGGAAATTCTGTCTGCATTGTTTCTCCCTCCTAGTTACCTGTGACCATGAGTACTGGTGCAGTTGGAGGCTGAAGCTGTGTGAACCACTGAGACCCTGTTTCTACTGGGTACTCTGAAACTCTGGGCTCAGATACCCTAGTAAGTGGGCCTTGGTCGCAGGCACGAACTGGTCTTCCCTCAGATCAGCCACCATTATGTGTTTTAGCCCACCAAAATTCAGCTGTACACATGTGTTCTGGAGTATTGTTTTGTGTTGTGGTTATTTTTGTTGAGATGTGATCGTTTCACTGACTGTAGATTTAAAGACATAGACAGAAAAAGTTTAAACTTATGTCACTGTATTCAAAGTTTAAACTTTTACATTTAAAAGCTTAAATTCTACTAAGGACATTATAAGAACAGTAAAGAAAGTGAACTAATTACCTCCCTTCATATCAGAGTACTACAAAATATTTTTTTTCCTGGGTTCTTTTCTTCAATATTTTTCCCAAATGCATGAATATTTTAGTAAAATATATGCCTCTAAATTCTTTAAAATCATTTAAATTATTAAAATATTACTCTGTGCTGTAAATATAGCCCTGTTTGTTCTCTAATTTATAACTAGTAGCTTGCATATTTCTGTCTTCCCCCATCCTTCTTCCCTATCCCCAGTGGAAACCACTACTTGGTACACTACACATATATATGTGTTTCTGCTCCTTTTTTTTATGATTATTTCTCTTATATATTTTGTTTCCTCATGAAAGTAGTAACATAGAGTGTTTTTCTCTGTATGGCTTATTTTCCAACGTGCAACACTATCTGGGTCCAGTTAAATTGTTCCAAATGGCAGAATTTTATTTTTTGATATGACAATGACTAAGTATTTATTTTGTTATCTATATCTCACATCTACTTCAGCCAATCATATTTTGATGGGCAGTTGATTTGTGCTTCTATCCTTGGCTATTATAAATGATGATGTTAAGAAATTTGGGGGTACTATATCCTTTAAATTTAATGTTTACATTTTTTAGGTTTATAATAAAAACTGGAATTGATGCAACATATAGTGTTTCTATTTCTAGTTTACTTAGCACTGTCCACACTTTTATAATAGTGGATGCATCAATTTATATTTCCACCAACAGTGTATTTGGGTTCCCTTTTTTCGACATTCATATTAATGTTTGTCATTTGAAGACATTTTTAATAACAATTTTGGTTGCTGTGAGATTATATTTCATTCTGGTTATGATTTATGTTTTCCTAATGAATAGCAAAATTATATTTCTTTTTATGTCCATGAAAATCATCCACATGTCTGTTTTTGAAAAGTTTCCTTGAAGATCCTTCTACTGTTTTTAAGTTGGGGTCTTTGTTTTTTAAATAATGAGTATAAAATGCTATATATACATTATGGATATTAACACCTTGTGGGTTTCATAGTCTGAAACTCTTCCTTCTATTCTGTGTGTTGTGATAAGTCTTACTGAGGGTTTCCTTTGCTCTGCAAAAAGTTTTGCATTTCACACTTATACAAGAAGCAGAATCACTGTATCACATAGTACATCTATTTTTTCTCAGTATAATTAAAAACTGTTATTGTTTGTTTTCCTTTTTTTATTAATTAGGAGATAGATCAAAAATAAATATTGTTATGATTTATCACAAAAGCAGTTTTGTTCCTGTTCTTGTTCAGAAAATGCATAGTTTCAGGTTTTACATTTAGGAAATTAATCCATTTCTATTTTATTTTGTATACTGTGTAAGGAAGTGCTCTTACATCTACTTTTTACATGTAATGTCCAGTTTTCCCAGAACTACTTGTTGAAGAGAATGTCTTTTTTCCATTGTATACTGTTGCATCCTTTATTGTAGGCTAATTGACCATATGTATGTGTGTTTATTTAAGGACTCTTTATTTTGTTCCATTGATCTATGTGACTCTTTTAGTGAAATATTTTGATGTTTTCTTACTGTATATTTGTAGTATGTTTTAAAGTCAGGGAGGATACTAACCGTAGCTTTGTTCATTTTTCAAAGATAATTTTAAAAAATTTGGGTCTTTCAGAATTTAGTAAAAATTTTATTATTTTCCACCTTGTTTTGTGAAGAAACATATGGATTCTGTGAGAATAGAAATTTAATAAAAGAAGAAAACCTGAGAAAAATTTTAAAGTGTGGAGGATAAATCATACAAGCTTAAACAACCAAGGATTGCTGTATAAATCAAAGAAAAAATACATAAAGAAATATAACAACAAAAACAAATTCCATGTGTTATAACAAAAGCAATATTAATAGGGATGTTTATAGCAAAACAATCCGACTTATACAAATAAGAAACAACTCTCTCTTATAACATAATCTTTCAAACAAAAGATGTAGCAAAATAATAAACAAACTTGTTAGTGGAAAGAAAGACAGCTGAAATGTCAAAACATAAATACATAAAATAAAGATTAAAAATAGAAACATCTAAACAAACTACATAATGACCTTTGAAAGATAAATAAAACTGATAAAATTTAAAGAGAATCATGAGCAAAAAAGAGAGTACATTTTAAAAAGCTCCAAAATAAATGAGAAGTTACAGCTTATATCAAAGTAAAACAAAGCATCATAAGATGATACAACAAATTATATGCCAATTAAAATCGAATCTCTAGAAGAAATGGACAATTTCTTAGAAAGACATAATCTCCAGAATGGAATGAGAAGTAGAAAATATTAACAGATTATCACTAATGAAATTGAATAAGTAATTAAACAATTTCTCCCAAGAAATAAAATTCCAGGCCTAGACAGCTTCACAGGTGACTTCTGCCAAACATTGAAAGAAGAGCTATCACCTATACTTCTCAGAGAATTCCAAAAACTTGCAGAGGAATGAAGGCTTCCTAACCCACCATTCTGTATCACACTACTACTAAAACAGGAACAAATACCACATAAACTTTCTGTTTAAATACTGATAAGCATACATAAAAAAATCATCAATAAATATTAGCAAAGCAAACTATACATCAAAAGGATTATACAGTATGATTAAGTCCCTTTTATGCCAGGTATGCAAAAGTGATTCATTACCCAGAAATTAATCAATATGATACACCAAACTAACAAATTGAAAAATAAAAATTATATGGTCACCTCAAAAGGGTTATAAAATGTTTTGACAAATTCAATATCTATTTATGATTATATTTCTCCTCAAATTGGGTATGAGGAAACATACCTCAACACATTTAAGGTCGCATATGACAAGTATTCAGCTAACATGACACTCACTGAAAAACTGAAAACATCTGCTGTAAGAGCAGGAAGAAGACAAGATTGTTCACACTTTCCACTGTTATTCAGTATCGTATTGGAAATTCTAGCCATAGCTATCCAAATGAAAGTAAATGAAATATAGCTATTTCAGAAAAGGAGTAAAGGAATCTGTTTGCAGATGAAATACTTTAAACAGAAATCCGAAAGAAGATGCCACAATACTACATGGGCTTTTCAATGCATTTGGTAAAATTTCAGAATGTAAAATTAACATTCAGAAATCTTTCATTTCTACACACTAACAACAAGCTAACAGATAGAAAAAGTGAGGAAACTTTCTCATTTACTGTTGCATTACAAAAAAAAATCAAGAAATATATCCAACCAAGGAGGTAAAAGACGTGTACTCAGAAAACTATAAAATATGTATAACAGAAATTGAAGATAATGCAAACAAGTGAAAGGATATACTGTGTTCATAGATTAGGAAAAAAATATTGTTTAAATGACAGTATAAGGCCAAGAAAAAACACAAATTAAATTCAGTGCCTATGAAAATACAAATGGCATTTTCAGACGCTTACAAAAAATAATTCTTAAATTTACATGTAATCACAAAAGTGTTGAAATCACTAAAAAAAAAGAAAAGAAAAGAAAACGAACAAACTAAAAACACAAACAACTTTGACAGAGACCTAGTAGGATGTAACACTGTACCTGATTTTAAAATATAATACAAAGCTACAGTAATGAATATGGTAGTGTCACAGAACAAAGAGAATAATGGAACAAAACAGAATGCCTAAAAATGAAGTCAGACAGTTACGCTCATTTAGCCCATTACAAAAAAGTGAATATACAGTCGGGGAAAGTAATTAACAGGCAAATGAAAATGGTTAACATTACTAAACATCAGAAAAAAGCAATTCCAAAATACAATGAGATATTATGTCCCTCCTTTCAGAATGACTATTATCAAAAATGTAACAAATATAAATATTGGTGAGGATGTAAGAAAAAGCACCCTGCTGCACTGCTTGAGTGAATGTAAATTTGTGTTTCCACTCTGGAAAACAGTATGGAGTTTTATCTAAAAATTAATAATGAAATATGATCCAACATTTCCATATCTAGATACTTATTCCAAGGAAATAAAAACACAAATCAGAAAAGATAAATTCACCCTATATTCACTGTGGCATTATATACAATAGCCAGGCTATAGAAGCAAATTAATTGCTCATCAATTGATGATGGATAAAAACGATGTGTGCCTATGTTATATATATCTACCCATCAATTAACTACAGATATATCTGTATTTATATTCATATATATATATACACACATTAAACATATGTATATATGTACACATATATATATGCACACACACACATAAAAATACAATGGGTTATTACTCAGCTCTAAATAGAATAAGATTAAGTCATTTGCAACAAATAGGTAGACCAACAGGGTAATATGCTAAGTGAAATAAGTCAGAAAGAGAATGACAAATGCAGAATTGTTTTACTTATACTTGGAATTAAAACAAATGAACATAATAAAATAGAAAACGAGTTATTGATATAGATAGAAACATGTTGCTTACAATAAGGGCGGAAATGTGGTGAAGAAAAACAAATAGTTGAGGAAAATTTAGAGAGAAAATTTTCCAGTTGCAAATTAAATGAGTCAGAGACAAGAAATGAACTGTGTGGGGAATAGTCAATAACTTTGAAATAGCTTTAAATAGCAACATATCATAACTAGATTTATTCTTGTGATCAGTTTGAAATGTATTAAAAATAGCAAACAGTATGTTATGTAAGAGAAACTAACACAGAGTTAAAGAATAGACTACACCTCAAAAGCAAACAAGCACACTTATAGAAAAAAAATTAGATTTGTAGTTAACAGAGGCAGGGTTTGGGAAAGGAGAATTTGATTTTGCACTCAAATACTACAAACATCTAGCCGTAAAATAAACGTGTTCTAGGGATGCCCCGTAGAAACATGAAAATTACAATTAACACCGCTTTATGTCTTATATGAATGTTGTTAAGAAAGTAGAACATAAAGTTTCTCATCACGACCAAAACACAAATTGTATTTCTTTAAAATTGTATCTAATGAGACAATGAATTCTCCCTAAAGTTCCTATGATATTTATTTCTTGATACTTATAATCAAATCACTATCCTGTGCACCTAAACTTACACAATATTTTATGTCAATTATATCTCAATAAAAGCAGAAGAAAAAATGGAAATTCAATGGTCATTTTTCCCCCAGGCATTTCTCATGATTGTTTTTGCAGCAAGTAAACTTGAGTCATGATATACTTATCCTAGGTAAAGATACTAATAAATAAGTGATTCTAATAAATTATACATAAAGACACTAATAAAATTAGTGTTTCACCATGCCTTAAACTTTCTACATGTTAACACCCCACTGCTTCTGTAGGCATTAAAATTTCACTCTGTGTATTCATCTGAGATTAGGGAATGGATACAAATTTAAAACTGGCTGCTCTTGCTGTGAGTGATAAAGTTCACTGTCTCTGACCAATGGTCTCAACTCCCCGACAGCATCTATAAGAAAAGAACATGCTAGGTTGCTAAAAATCTCAGCATGGTAAAATCTCAGAACTCCTACAATTCTTAACTGTTTTGCAATGGGAATGCAATACTGACAAAGACTTGATTTTGCATAACAATGTGGTGTTTTCTCTTGGTTGCATTAAGGGATGTGAGGATAATCCCTGAGATCCACAACAAACATTCTCCCTCAATGCTGGGCAAAGAGGTGTAAAGGTTCTGCATTATTAGCACTGAGGACTGCTTTCAAAATGGTGACTATGTTCACTCTATTCCAGGTAGTCCAAGGGAAGAAAGGTTATTACAATTTCTAGGTGAACGGGAATAAGTCAGTGTGTCAGATTCTATAAATTAGTCAACAGGTGTTCAAAGCCAAAAAAAGTTGTGTCAACAATGAGAATTAAAAGAAAAAACTTAGACATATGCTTAAATTAAAAAGGAGACAGAGTTCAGTGCTGGGCTCTGGGTACTGGAGAATGTATAAGCCTCAGTCCACTTCAAGGGTTCAGTGGCTTGGCCCTAGCATCTGCTCGGGATTCAATGAACAGGCAACAATTAGTATATTGGGAGAAATATAATTTACCTCTCCCTGATCTGAAGAAAATCTGGTGGCTCAATGAAACTCTTAATTCACAGAGATTCTGACAGATGAAGGGGAACAATTCACTGATGACTCAATTAAGAGAAACTTAGTTACTGCTTAAAAATCCATCTTCATACACACAAAGTGGTAGACAGATTTGTAGTATTTAGTGGGAAGTATTCAGTGGGCAGAGCTCAGAGAATAGTTTTCAAAGCACCAGCCAACTTTTGTAGTTTTGCCAATATTCTACCTTTTCCCAGGTAGAAAACTACCGATGGACAAACAAATAATATTCTTCCTTAGAATTTCTGATTTTGAAAGTAAACGGTAGCTTTTGACTTATCAGTATAGAACCTTGTTAAGATGATCACGATAAGACCCACTGTGTGATAAGAGACCTGGAAAGTAGCGGCTGAACCATCCCATCTCAACCCTAGACTGCTAATGTAAGCAAAAACATAGCCACCATCAGGTTTCAGCTGGCAAACATAAAAGCCTGATGTTTCTGTTGTAGGAAGAACCACTACTGTCCAGACACAGTT